>NW_027397072.1:86393769-86443837 GCF_003265705.2 Callorhinus ursinus
GCACTGGGTGTTATGAACAAACAATGAATCATGGAACACTGCATCAAAAACTAATGATGTAATATATGGTGATTAACATAACAATAAAAAAAGAAAAAAAAAAAGAAAAAGAAATAAAATGCAAATTACAAATTTCAAGAATTAAGAAGATGATGTCACCATAGTTATAAAGGACAAGAAGGGAATATTATAAATAGCTTCATGCCAAGAAATTTAAAAATCTAGAAAATACACACAAAGTACTTGACAAGTAATTTTATAAAACTAACATAGGAAAATATCTGAATATTTCTTTTTTTTAATTATTTTTTAATTCATGTGACAGCGAGAGAGATAGAGAGAAAGACGGAATATGAGCAGGGGAGAGAGGCGGAGGGAGAGGGAGAAACAGACTCCTCGCTGAGCCAGGAGCCTGATATGGGGCTCAATCCCAGGACCCTGAGATCATGCCCTGAGCTGAAGGCAGACGCTTAACCATCTGAGCCACCCAGGCACCCCTGAATATTTCTTTATCTCTAAGAGAAATTGAACTTTTAATCAATAACTTTCTCCCCCCAAAATTCCAGAAGCAGATCTTTTCAATGCTGAATTGTGCCAAATATTTCAGGAAAAATTATACCAGTGTTATACAAACTCTTACAGAAATTTGAGACGGGAAGAATGCATACCTGGTTATTTTATGAAGAACGTCCCTTTAATATAAATATCTCCATAAAATGTTGGCATGGAAAATTTAAGCATACATAAAACATAATCAAAACCAAATGTGGTTTACATCAGGAATGCAAAGTTGGGTCAACATTAAAAAAAAATCAATCAATATACTTAATCACATTAATGTAATTAAGGAAAAACATGTACAATTACCTCAATAGGTGCAGAAAGAGCATTTGATGAAATTCAACTTCCAATTATCCTAAATTCTTTCAGTAGGGGACGCCTGGCTGGCTCAGTAGGTAGAGAATGAGACTTTTGATCTTGGGGTTCTAAGTTCGAGATCCACATTGGGTATAGAAGTTACTTAAAAATAAAGCTCTTCAGAAAACTGGAAACTGAATGAAACTTATTCAGTTGCATAAATAACATGTACAAGAAATCTGCATCCTACAATTTTGATTCATAAAGATTTATATCTCTTTTACCCACTGTCTATACAGTTTATCATTAATTGTGACTAGGTTTTGTTTTGTTTTGTTTTGTCTTTTTGAATCACTTCTTTCTTAAAATCAGCCTTGTTTGATAGGACTTCATTTTGTTGCCATTTTGATATTATGTCTTTATACTTTTCTCTATCTTGTAGCCTCAAGTCAATGTGTTTTATTGATATTTCTTATGTACCAGGTTTTGACCTAATATGTGTTTTTTTCCTTAAAGAGCTAATGTTATTTCTTTTGCTTTTATTAATAGAAAAAATGTTTGATTTAGTTCTAAAATTTTATCTTATATTTTCTGTTTTAATTCTTCCTTGTGCTCTATCGTTTGTTCCATTGGGCATCTTGGTGCAGTATGTTTTTGCGTATTTATTTTAAAAACTGCTAAATGTTATGGGTGAAGAGGACTGGAGATATAGGCTTCCATTTATGGAATGAGTAAGTCATTGGGATAAAAGGCACAGTATGGGGAATATAGTCAATGGTATGGTAATAGACTTGTATGGTGATAAATGGTAGCTATACTTGTGGTGAGCATGGCATAACATATAGACTTGTTAAACTACTAAGTGTACACCTGAAACTAATGTAACATTGTGTATCAACTATACTTGAATAAAAAAATAAATAAAGAAGAAGAACAAAAAATCTTGTAAGTTCTGTATTTGGTATTGGTTTACTGTTGTCAATCAGTTGGGGTTTGTTTGCAAGAAATGGAAATCTGGGTGAGGAGCAGCGGTTCTAAGGTAAAGAACTGAGAACTGAGAAGTGGGTGAGAGGGGGGTGCTCTTGGTTGGCCTCCAAGACAGGCTCCAGACTGTACCCTAACACTGGCTGACTGAGGGTAAACTGCCAACATAACAGGGAGGAGGGTGGTAAGGAGCTACCACTGATGACAGGAGCCCCCTGCCATCACTGGGAAGCCAGGATCAGGAAGCTTTCTCACCACCATGTAAGGGGGGAGTAAGGGGCACTGCGGCAGTGTTCAGAGGACCCCAGCATCTCCAAAACCACCCTTGCCAGCCATAACTACCCCAAAGAAAAGAAATTTCCTTGTACCTGTCTTCCATCTTCCAAATCTTGATGGAATGCATGAATTAGCAGACCAAGCTTCATGCAGTTCAGTGAAATGCACTTTGCAGCTTTCTTCCATACAGGGAACACACAGAAAAGTTGGAATAAATGGTGATTACAGAGCCAGTGCATGGGTTGGTTTTTAATTAGCAATTAAATAATCTTTACAGGTGACATTTTCTAGGGAATCCCCTATTTAGTTGATATAAATTCTCCAGAGCTATCCATTTAGCTAGAATTATTTATCTGAATCAGTTACCTGGAGATTTCACAACTGTACAATTCTCTACACGAATTCTGGCCTGAATTTTTAGAACTGACCTCATTTCAAACTGTGTACTTCGTGGGTATTCTGCTGACCTATTTGAAAGTTATTATCAGATATTACCTTATTCTTCTGTCATTTCACAGATAGTTACACACATTCCAACTAGCCTTCTTTCTTCAGTATCACCCTAGTTTTATTTAAGAAATCTTTAATCCACATAGTCTGAATTATTTCTTTGGTTGAAACAATACAGCTTAATTGGAAGAAACTGGAAATCCACTTCATAATACAGGATATATAGATGTATATGGTACAAGTACGAAGGGAAGTGTGAAGTTGTCATGCACCATTTGGAAAAAGTCTTCTTTTTTTGGTATTCAAACAAATCTCAGTTTTAATAAGATCCTCTACACACACATTTGCTACTAAAAATTGAAATAGCACATCAAAAAATTTTTATTACAATTCCAATTTTTGAAAACCAGAAAATCTAGCATATGCACCCTGCCCTAATTATGCTCTAGCCAAGCCACCCAATGTTTTCTATGTATTCCTTCTGCACAAGTTACTTGGCTTCCAATTTTTATTGTTAGGTTTTATCTTAATGACTTCAGGCTTCTCAAACACATAGGCAACACTCAAAACCTATTAGTGCTTCCTTGGGTCAAGTCAAAAGTGAAACTAACATATACTGAAGTCTCTCAAATGCAAACTACACGATTCCTCACCAATTACTGGCATCAAGGTAGAAAAGATACAAAAAAGACAGAGCTCTGGGCACCTGAGTGGTGTAGTCGGTTAGGTATCCAACTCGGTTTCAGCTCAGGTTCAGATCAGGAACTCCTGATCTCAGCATCGTGCAATCCAACCCCTAGTGCAGCTCTGTGTTCAGCATGGAATCTGCTTAGATTTTCTCTCACCCTCTCTCCCTTTGCCCCTTTCCCCTGCACATGCATGCTCTCTCTCTCAAATAAATAAATAAATCTTAAAAAAAAGACAGAACACATATCATAGATTATCAAAATACTATAGTTTGTCCTAAGATAGAGCAGATTTCCCAAGCTGCTGCATAATGATCCTAAAATTACTAGCAAGAAAAAACAGTACAAGAATAAGGTTTATGTTTACATCGACTCCTTGTCATAATTATTCTTCATGCTTGGTATCCTCAGATACATTCTGTATGATACAGGCAATAATGACAGCTACATTTAAATCTTTCCATTCTTGATTCAACCTCAAGTTCCCTCTGCTGTAGTTCTTTTTTGAAACATAGAATGCTGTTTGAGGTGGTGCTGGTATTTATTTATTTATTTTTAGATTTATTTTTGATTTATTTATTTGAGAAAGAGAGAGGGCATGAATGTGTGTGTGGGAGGGTGGCATGGGAGGAGCAAAGAGTCTTAAGCAGACTTAGCACTGAGCACTGAGCTGGATGCCGGGCTCAGTCCCATGACCCTGAGATCATGACCTCAGCCAAAACCAAGAGTGGGAGATTTAACTGACTCTGGCACCCAGGCACCCCGGGAGTTCTGGTATTTGATAAATCACATCATCCTTTCATCTTCTCTTTCTGAGCAGTTAACAATGTCCTTACTCCATACCTCCTCCTCCTGCTGAGCTTGCAGTCAACAAGCCCCTGTGGTTTCTTCTCTCTGTCGGCTGTTGGGGTGGATATTCTGGTAGAGAGGAAGCGAGTTTGATACTAAGGTTGAGAGTCAATTTACTAAGGTTCTTTATTAATACTTCTGAGATAGTTTGAGAGTCTGAGCCTTCATGGGAATTCTCTTCACTGGCCATCTAAGAAGGTTCCAGGGCCCAGTTTGGGTAAAGCTTCTTCGTCAAATCCACCTAAAGCCTAGTCACAGACCGAAGCTCCTCCTAGAACTTTGTATTCCAGTAGGAGGTGATGCTCACTCTCAACTTGCTACAAGTTGGAAAGAACTATATCTATATAGCCCAGAAAGAGTGAGAAAAACCCAGACTCCAAGAAACTGTGGCAAAAAAAACAACAAACCTGAAAAAAGTATTCTTTTTTTATCATGTTATGCTAATCACCATACATTACATCATTAGTTTTTGATGCAGTGTTCCATGATTCATTGTTTGCGTATAACACCCAGTGCTCCATTCGGTATATTCCCTCTTTTTTTTTTTTAACATATAATGTATTATTTGTTTCAGAGGTACAGGTCTGTGATTCAACAGTCTTGCACAATTCACAGCTCTCACCATAGCACATACCCTCCCCAATGTCTATCACCCAGCCACCCCATCCCTCCCACCCCCCACCACTCCAGCAACCCTCAGTTTGTTTCCTGAGATTAAGAATTCCTCCTATCAGTGAGTTCATATGATACATGTCTTTCTCTGATTGACTTCTTTTGCTCAGCATAATACCCTCCTGGTGGAAAAAGTATTCTTAAAGCCTGTGGTTGGGTGCCTGGGTAAGAAGAGTGAACTCTGCCTGCCAGTTCATTAGCATAATGAGGCCAAGCACATTCTGAGTGCTAGTCCTTAACAAGGAATAAAAGGGAAGAAGATTTTGCTTCAGGTGATCCTAAAATATGGTAGAGGTGGTCTGCAGTACTTCTGGGGAAATAGCTGATTGACACAAAAAAGAATTATATGGCTTTCTCAGACCTTTGTGCAATTTTGTTTAACCACTCCATGAAGCCTAAATGCTATTAAAAATGCCTCAAAGGGAATCAGGGAAGGTTTGTGCAGGCAAGAAAAGATCCTGTCAAGCTGAAGAAAAGGCTGGTATTTTGTATTACCCTAGTGTTTGTCTTAAAATCTAGAAATTTTAGGGAAAAATAGGTAGAAAGTTTGAGAAATCAAGTCTATTTTTTCTTTTTGCATTTCCCATGGAATCAATATTTCTGCTTTTAGTCGATAGAAACCTCTTGATTCTGACGCTTCTCTGGAATGTTCTGTGAATCACTCCATGCTTAGTTAACATTCATTAGCTTTTCTCTATAAAAGCCTTAGAACCTTTTGTGTTTTATCTACTTCAAAAATTAAACTAAAACAGAATAACTATTGAAAATCTCCCATTTGTGAATCATTTAACACTTGAATATCAGTAGGATTATGCCCTTATGTGTGGAATGATCTTAAGTTACAAACAGCAGTCAATCTTTCTGCCTGCTTTGGGAACAATGCCAATACCATGTGACTGAGGCTACCCCAAGAACGGCGATTGCCAGCCAGGGGCTAAAATGATCAGATTCACCATAGATGTGGTTAGGAAGACAGGGCCATCATTTCCATTCTACAACAGAGCAACTGAACCAGGGAGGACAGAGTTAAATGTGAAAGTTGGTCACAGACCCCAGCTCACTGGAAACCTGGTTATTCTCTTGGTAGACTGGTCAAGACCTCTTACCCCAAATTTTGAATTACAAGAGAACTCTCTATATGAGCTATGAGCTATCTTATCCATTATTTATGAAGTTATTAGACTAGTTATTGTTATTATTATTACTAACTGGATTGCAACTCAAAGAAACTTGGGGAATATTTTAGGACACAAATAAGAAGGGATTGAAAGAATTTGTACTGAAAGATTAAATGCTGGTACGAAGAAAAAGAAGTATTAATCAGAAAGGTTATGTTTCAGTAAAATGTTACCTTTTTCTCAGAGGATGGTTTGTGACGGTCAATGCCATCTAACCTGTCCAAGAACCCCTTTTCCTGTAGCAGACATGATCCTTGGGCAGGGCAGAATGGAGTTTTATGAGATCTGCTTTCTCCTGTGCATCATGTTTAAAGTTTCTTTCTTAGAGGGGAAAGAAGCACATCTGTGAGACCTGGAGTGGCCACTGTAAGCCCAGCATCCACAAAGGTGTCACCTCCAATAGTGATGGTGCTGTGCTGATGGTGCTAGAGAGACAGAGGTGGAATAAACGCTATTGGTTGTGGGTCAACTACTTGCCCTTGACTTTAGGTTTTATTCAAGTCAGTAAATTTTCACTGAGCACCATCTATGTGGCATGCACCATGTGAGCTGTGTGTTGGACATAGGCAGGTGAAGAACCCACAGTCCTTCTTCTGGAGGAGCACACAGTCTGATGGTGAGCCTATCACACAGGTGGTTTCCATCCAGTGTGGCAATGGTAGAGAGGTTTCCCCTGGAAAGGGCCTAGGGAAAATTGGAGGCAATCCACATCTCCGGATTGGGGGGTTCAGAAGAGCCTTTGCAGAAGAGGTGATGCTTTAAGATGGGTTTTTCACAATGAGTTAACCAAGTGGATAAGCTAAGAAGAGCAATTCAGGAAGAAGAAGGAGCCTGGAAAAACCTGATCTACAGGCAGCTTGGTATTACTAAATTTAAAAGTGTAAAGTAAAGGGGCACCTGGGTGGCTCAGTGGGTTGAGCCTCTGACTCTTGACTTCAGCTCAGGTCATGATCTTGGGGTCATGAGACGGGGCCTGGCATCAGGCTCTGTGCTCAGAGCACGGTCTGCTTTCCCTCTTCCTCTGCTTCTCTCCTGCTTGCACACACTCTCTCTCAAATAAATAAATAATATCTTTTAAAAAAACTGTAAGGTAAAAAACAAATGTAGGATACAGGGGCCAGGTCTATTTTAATAACAGGCTATTTATAATATTTCATCTAAAAATTGTCACAATATGTAATCTTTGCTAAACACTTTGCTGAAATATTTAACTGTGTGATATATAGAGAATCTGCATTATGAGATGATGCCATATTCTTTACTATCTAGGACTTCCAAGGAATAACTAGCTAGCTTCAATCACCTTGGGGTTTGTTTCAGCCATTTAAATGAATGTTTATAGAAATGGAGGTGGCCAATCAGTATGGGGTCAGTGGCCACACATACAGAGTTGCTCAGGAAGGTGGGGAGGGGTGTGCAGGGTGAGGACGTATCAGTGTGGGAAACACCATCTGAAAGACCATCTCTCTAGTTGCCATAGGAATAAACAAATGACTAAACGTATGGATGGTATGGATAATCTCATTCTTCCTATGTGAATTACCAAGGTTTTACAAGGTACTTTGACATGAAAGGAGGATATTGGGAAACCAATCAGTAGGTGGATGTGTCTGAAGTGGAGGTAAGACTCTCCTTGGGTGCCACACTAAAGAAAGGTAGCCACTTGAGATAGTGCTTTATCCAACTGAGCTCTCAGTCCCTTCTCACTTGGCTGATGAACCTAATCTATGGGTTTCCAGAATTGGCCAGAGCCAATACAAGGATAGTATCAACATCTTGCTGTTTTGTTCTTCTCATAATTACTTGATTAATAATGATGACTGAGCCACTTCAAACTGCATATGTCTCTTGTCTGCATTATTCCTTCCCCGAATAGTGCAGAAACTCTGATACCTGAATTTCACCCAGTGTATTATCAACTCACAGTTATTCAAGTTTTTTTTAAAAAGAAGGTGTATAGTCCCCAGCTAAAGGGGTGTTTTGGACATCCTTTTGTTTTTACATTCACTCCCATCTCATTCCTATGTTCTTGGGATATCTGTGCTCACAGCACAGAAATACCATTATGCTCCTTTCTTCACTGGAGTTAACAAACAAAATTAACAAACTCTCTGGCCTGTGGGCCAGAATGTATTGATCTGCTAGTATCCATATGTACTAGCACATCTTATAGAACTGTTTGTTGTCTTGGATTCATATTCAGAGCATTATATTAACCCATGTTTACTGATTTGTATTTAGTGGCTAAATGTTGAAATACAAGTTAAACTACTTGATTATATCTATTGTTTTTATCTATAGTTCAGGTAAGACTTTGCCACCTGCTCTATAGTGTGGTTGGGCTAAACCATCGTGCATCAATTATACCTAACTTTAAATAAACTATAATTTCACATTTTTATAAGGTAATTTCTAACTCCTACTATTCATTATGTATGACTGGAGATTCTTCAGTCTTATGCTATTTTCTCTTTCTTTAATAAAGTTAAGAAGAGTGTAATTTGTACAATTCAGCTAAGTTTTCACTGTGGACTTGCTTCCAGATTATCGCCCGAGGCCCTGAGCCCATCGTGCTACCTTACTTTTGCATAGTACTTTGTATGACTGAATAATGTGATTCTATAATACATACATTATATTGTAGTTACTGTAGTTTTTCAGAGAATAATTACTAAAATTTCTTTGTATTGCATTTTATACAGTGCCTTTCACCTGTGCTGTTTAAAACAAATGTGTAAGGTAGGAGGAGAGAAATAATTGTCTCTGTTTCACAGATCAGGAAATTTAAATTCAGAGAAGTTAACTGTCTCCAAATCACATGGTACATAAGTTACTAAGACTTCCATTCAAATGTCTTTATTTCTGGTTCATTGCTCTTGTCAGTATTCCCCTATGCTCATATGATTTATTAGTTACTCAGTGTATGTTTGTGTGTGTTTGGGGCTGGGGGTCTATCTGGGGAGGCAACATCTGAGGTTTCCCATGAGCAAGCCAGAAGTGCCCCTCTGCTGGGATTGAGGTGCCGTCTGTGCTCTGTTACTCCTCCGTAGTGCCCGGGGCATGCCCGAGGTGATTCGCTTCTGAAAGAAGATGCAGTGGAGGCATCTTAGGAGCAGCATGGGGATGGTGGCCATGAGAAGTTCACATGCCACTTGCCAGATGCTGCAAAAGGCAGCTGGCAAATCCAGCTTAACAAGGGACACCTGGGTGGCTCAGTCAGTTAAGCGTCCAATTCTTGATTTCCACCCAGGTCATCATGATCTCAAGGTCATGGGATCCAGCCCAGAGTTGGGCTCCATGCTGAGTGTAGAGCCTGCTGAGATTCTCTCCCTCTTCCTCTGCCCCTCCTCTCCTTGTTCATGGCCATGCACACACACCCACTCTCTCTCTAAAAAGTAAAAATAAATAAAAATAAAAGTAGACTTAACAGTAGCAGCCTCCATTGTCTAATGCTGGGGAGATCATTCTCTCATTGTCTCTTTTTTTTTTTAAAGATTTTTTTATTTTTATTTGACAGAGAGAGAGAGCACAAGCAGGGGGAGAGGCAGGCAGAGGGAGAGGGAGAAGCAGGCTCCCCACCGAGTAAGGAGACCAATATGGGGCTCGATCCTAAGACCCTGGGATCATGATCTGAGCCGAAGGCAGATACTTAACCATCTTAGCCACCCATTTTCTGATCCACAATGGTGTCAAACTCTACAGGGACAAAACAGGAGAGGGGAGAGAAGGCAAGAGAAGCCTTATCTCCCTCAGGTCCAGGAGCCAACACAAGTAATGCTTTCCTTGACCCTGTGGAAAATCTCTAAGCATTTTGGAATATTTTACATTAACACAAGTACCTTATAATTCTTACTAGTGTCCTCTCTCTCTCTCTTTTTTTAATGGTCACATCTTGATTAATGGTGCTTTGTAAATAAATAAGTAAAAAAAGAAAGACATGTAACTTCTCAAATGCCTTCTGAGAGGTTCTTTGCTTATGAAAAAGGGAAATTCAATTTATGATTTATTTTTATTTCATTATGTTCCCCTGCTGATGGCTGACATTCCACTGAGAGCTCTTCACAGCAGATGTTTGTACAAAACACGACACCTTTCCCCTTCCTTTCTCTCCCTTTCTTCCTCTTTTTCTTTTCGAGAGCTTTCTGCAAAACACTAACTCAGCTGAAATGGAATTCAGAATGTGTAGAAAACTAAGTTGGTCATTATAAGGGGCAAGTGTCCACAGTAGCTCAGGGAAATGACAAACTGCCAAATTAAGAATAAAACTGCAGATGTCCTGTGTGCGCACTGAAAGTTGTATCAGTTAGTCCAGGGAAATCTTCCAGAGCTGTTAATGTATACCCTACAGTCTGTAACTCTTGACTTCAAAGCAGCGGAAATAAACTGGTTACCTAAATTCTATAAGAAATAGGATTTTGCAAGCTATAACTGGGCTCTATGTGTAAATAATGTAGATAATAAATTTCACAGGAGCAGTGTGGTGGCTTCTTTCATGCTATAGATTCGTAGGCTGACCATATGTCCTACTTCAAACAGGACAGTTTGGATTATGCCTGTTGACCCAGTATAATTACTAACAGTGACTCTTTTGACTCCCAGACCTGGTTTGAATAATAAATTGTATGTTCATGCAATATATCAACAAAGTATTTACATATAGGTATCCTTGAGTGATTTTAGACATTCAGTCGTCTGGGGTTCACACTTCACTGGCAGATCTTTTAGGGTGCAAGGGATTCAAGGATCTAATTATGGTTGAGGTTCTGCTTAAACAGCACACAGAACTGAAATTATGTCTGTCAACACTTTAGAAAGTAATAGCCTACACAGGCTGGGCTGACACACGAGAATAACTGTCAGACAACCTCTGGGGGAGGGTGGGTCCTGGATAAGGAAAGTTAGAGTGTTTGGTGAGAAGGATCTGGATGAAGTTATGAGCAAAATAAGGTAATGAGTGATGATTGTGCAAATCTGAGTCATCAGCCTGATAAATATGGAGAAAAATGATCTCTGCACCGTGACACTGCTGTTGACCTTTCCAATATAAAAAAGTAGAATATCAGTCTCCATTGTTAACCACACTAATCCCAACTGCGAAAAGGAGCAGGGAACAGAGAAATCCAAATAATTCAAGAGTGCTGAAGTCTATGAATCACAGAAGGTAGAGAAATACAAAATCTAGAATGTTAGTAGGAATGATTCATGTCTCTAGAGTTTGGGTTCACATAATGGTGTTATCACTATAAGAGAAATATATGTTTTACTTTAAAGAAACATTTTCTGAGCTTCAGAAGGAAGAATTTTAAGAAAAGTAATTTTCAGAACTTCAGTCTTCAGGGTATTAAGAAAAGTGAGATTCTATGGTTATGATCTACCTAAATGTTATTTTACATTTAGTAAATTCTTAAAGGTCAAAGATTACTTTCAATCATTATCATCAGACACGAGAACATGGCAGGGTGTGGGCAAGAACATTGTCTTTTGATTACAGAAAGATGTTTGGTTTTAAACCCTCACTTAACATCCCTCTCTCAGATGCTTCTCAGTGAGAGCTGAGAGAAAAAGTAAGAAAAGGATTTTGGGAGGCTTAATGTCAGGCAGGTATTACTTGCTGTGCTTTTTAAAAATCTGTGTGTGTGTGTATGTGTGTGCACGTACATACCCATTTCTTTTCTCTGCTGAACTTATACTCTCCCATAAGTAGCAGTAACAAATTTTATGTGCTGCCATAGAGATTGGTGCTGACTCTGAAAATTTAGTAACCACCATAAAGGGTATCAGATGTAACTGCATCTGTCACCCACGTGGATTAGGTAGAAATACCAGGACAAAGAGACAAGTTCATTGTCACTTTATCATCTGATGTGTCAGGGTTCAGTATAGCCTTCTTGGATATATTCACCCAGAATCTTTTTTAACTCTATAGATGTGGTCCATGACTTGTTCTTGTTTGGGACAGGTCTACACATCAAAAAAAAAAAAAAAAAAAAGTAAAAAGTTGAGCAATTTTTCAATCCCAAAAGTTATTAAATATTATTCAGTCTAAAAAGGAATGTGTTTAAACTATTTGCCTTGATATGTTAGACTGTTCAAAATTTAGCAGCCTATTTAAAAAGCTTCCTCTTGGCATTGACTACATAGAACTACAAAGTTAAAAAAGCTAAATCAATCTTAATTGAACAGGAAATACCTCTGCCAGAAACAACAAACTTGATAAAAAATGATTGGGATCATTTTTTGCGAGTATGGTCAAGTAAATCTGGATCAAAATGTTCTCACTCTTTATTTCCTTTAAGAATATTTGATGTACTGCTCAACTGTCAAATCATAGAAAAAATAAATAAGGAATTTTTACGAAGCTGTCAGAAATTTTAGAACATTTTCTGCCATGAGTGTTACATCTTCTGTTGGCTCACATAAAACTCTCCAAATCTTTGTTCTTGTTGAGTCACTAAGCATTTTGTAGAGCTGAATCTGGGTGTAACATGTAAAAGCAACCAGATAACGGACTAAATATGAAAACAGGTTTCTTTGTGACAGCTAAACAATGTCATGAATTAAATATATTTTTCTTTAAAAGAATCAAGCGTTTTTCCATAAGAGTGTTTTCATTTGATTCTAGAAAGTGTTTTAGCATAGTGTTACTTATAGCATGGCTTGTAAGCCAAAAAATCGAGTCTTGGAAATTTTTACAGTCATTTGAGAATTAAGAGTAATTTTTTTGAGAGTAATTTTATATCTGTTGAATTTTAAAATTGGGACTTTATTTTATTTTTTCTCCAGTAATTTGATTTTTATGTATTTTATAAAAGTGGAAATTTAAAAAAAAATGTTATTTCAATACACACAGTTTGGGAAGCATTTTTCTAGCATACACAAAACAATTCTAATGGGTTTTCCAAAAATAAAGATGTCCAATGACTTCCAATTGTCTCTGAAAATCACAAGTTATTGAGATCAGAATACACATCAAAGTTAGTAATAGTAGTAGTATTTCTAACTTATTCCCTGGTTATTTTTCTAAGGGAGACAACTGAAGCAAAATTGATTGAGAATGTATTTTGGAAGCATCTATAATTTATAATATCATTTGTATGAAACTAGTTAAAAATTTAAGGCCATGAACTTTAAAGAGCAGAAAGAATGAAGAGTAGCCCAGTTAAAATCCTAAAGCAGGAAATCTACAGCTTCACCCAGACGACATTCTGTCAATGGATAGCTGGCTCAGCTGTAAGTTTTTTTCCTTGCGATCTACCTAGGCCTGTGAACTGGCATCAGATAAAACAAGAAGGCTGGAATGAACTGGTCTCGGGCTCATCTCCTGTGCAGGGCACTTCACAGTTCTGTGGGATGAGGCCAATGCCAATGCCCATGTCCAGTATCAGCAGCACCCACAGAGGCAGTCAGGAGCTCTCCCTCTGGGGTCTTTAGGAAGACCTGTGTTCAATAAGCTGCACCAAAGGGGTTAGACTATCAAATCCAAGATTGTTTATTTTTTTAATTTGCAAGGAAATGAAAACTTTATATAAACATTCCTCAGTTTTCAGCTTTCGATTTACCACTCTTTTAAAACTCTCAGGTCTTCAGGGGCACCTGGGTGGCCCAGTCGGTTAAGTGTCTGCCTTTGGTTGGGTTGTGATCCCAGAGTCCTGGGATTGAGCCCCTGTTGGGCTCCCAGCTCACGGGAAGTCTGCTTCTCCCTCTCCTATTGCCCCATGTGCTTTCCCATGCTCTCTCTCTCTCATGAATAAATAAAATCTTAAAAAAAAAAACTTAAAAAAAAAACCTCTCATGGTATGCCTCTCTGGAGCGGCTCTCCAATGGTAGCTGTAAAAAAAACAAAAAACAAAAACAAAAAAAATTGCCCAAAACTTGAAGGGCAATTTTAATGTGATTTCTTATAAATATTTCATATACTAAAAATTTTTAATTGAAGAGATATGTATTACATGGAGCTATATATTTTTGCTAGAAAATTATGTTCCTTGAACACAAAGAGGAATAAGTCGCTTGATGTTGAAAAGCAACATGACATAAGGTGTTTTGCACCTGTATAAATTTTAAGACTGATGGGTTTAGATCAATGTGTAACCAGTTTTTCTATTCTGAATAGGTGGATCATCCATTTATAAATGAAATCTGCAGCTAATCACTTCAGGGATTAGGATTTTAAGGGACTGGTTTTTTTTTGTTTTTTTTTTTAACTCACTGAGTAGTGTTCTTTTTGAAGGCATTGTGCAGAGCCCTCTGGTCACTCTGTTGTCAGGAAATTAATTGCCTTTGTGCATTCATTCATCAATAAATATGTATTGAGTATCATCGATATGTCTAGTGCTGGGCTTGTTACTAGGTACCCAGTGGTTAATAAAACACCAAGATTCCGGCTCTCATGTAGATCACAGTCCAATGGGAGACTCAGACAATGAACAAAAAGATAAATATTTAATTAAAAACTGTGCAAAATGCTAAGTGGGAAACATGAACAGAGCAGTGACAGAGAAGATGTGGAACAGCCCTCTCACTGCTACTTCATTTGGTCCTTATCTGCCTGCTCAGCTCTTCCCTGGAGATGGTGTGCAGTTTATCTATGTTCAGCTCATGACTCGATAGCTCTGTGCAAACACAGCCAATGTCTAAACCCTGCGGTTCTCATAGAACACGTAATAGAAAAACTCCTTCCTGGTCCCCATCTCCAACCAACTGAAACAGAATCTCTGGGCATGGATTCCAGGCATATTTCTAAAAGATCCTCAGTTGATTCTAATATGCAGTGAAGGTGGAGGGGCTCTGGAAACATTCCATCGGTGGTGTCCTGGCAAGAATACACTACTGGGTCTCATCCCTTGACTCACAGGGAACTCCACCATCAAGCACAACCAGCGGTATTGACTCCAGCAGACCAGATTTTACAGCCTTGCAGGAGCCAAGGGCTACAACTGCCATCTGGTTATGACCAGGTTCTCCTAGAGCAAGAGTCCACATACTTCACTCTCTATTCCTGTCCATCAGCCTGCTGCAGAAATAAGCAGGTGAGCTATGAGTTGCCAAGGTAAGAAAAATATCTACAACTAGAAACTGCTTCACCTCCCCAAAAGAATATACCCCGGGTTTTCTGTTTCTCTTATCACCACCTCTCCCCCTGGTATTGGGACAGGGAGACTGGATCCTCTCATTTTTCAATTCAATCTACTTTGAGTTCCTGTGCTTTCTTCTATCTGATCTGTTTCTTTCCTTTCACTGTTGTTGCTCCCATCCCAGGCATAATCCTTGGACATCCACATGATATTTCATGATTTTTTTCCTGATAGGATACCTTCTAAAGTGTCTTCATAGATTTTCCATTGTTAAGTTCCATTTCTTTCCCCATGTGTCATTGCCTTACCCTGGAATGCCCTCCCTCCCACTGATCATAATGTCTATATTTTTGGAAATCATTTTGGGACCAAAAATTGTTTCTTTATCATAAAATTAAACACCATTCTAATGTCTTAGAAGTCCGGTGTTTGAACATAACTATATTAAAAAATTACTCCTTGCGCCAGAAGCATATTAAAAAAGAAAGCCATGAAATCCCTCTACTTTCTGAGAAAGCATGATGCCATTATTTCTCTTCCATTGCTCCTTGTTGAAATCCTACCCATTTTCTATGGTCCACTTCAGAGGCATCTGGATCAAACAGAAAAGAATAAAACTGTTTTTCTTTTCTGAATTCCCAAGGCATACTCTCTGTGTACCTTTAGGAACTCATTACAAATTGCCTCTTATTATAGATGTTTTTTATAGGTATGGGACATCCCTACTCTTCCCTACTCAACTGTAGGTTTATTGAAGGCTTTATTTTTACCCTTTTTTAGGATTTGTCACCGTCCTTTGCAAATAAGTATTTTTGAAATAAATGGAACAATGGATAAGTCAATGAATGAAAATGTTAATCTGAAATATCACTTTACCTATGATTGATTGTTTAAGCCAAATTAATCACATATTTCAGCAATGAACATAAATCCCATCGTAATTACTTATGGACTTTCTACCAAACTGTTCATATGATCATAATATCAGACAACATTATTAAGCATCTGCTATATTCTAGGCCCTGTGCTCAGAATGTGGGATTTTATGGGAAGACAAAAGAGAACAGCAGGAATTATCCATGCTCTCAAGAAAGTTATAGACCTGTGGGGAACATAGACATTAATCAGTTTATCACACAAAGAAGTGAGTAATAACAGCTATGTAAACAACTTGGAGGGAAACTTCTTTCCTTTTTGAAAGCCTACTAACCATCAGGAAGGCAAGGCAGGCTTCCCAGAGAGTGCACAGCTTGAAATGCGATCAGAAAGGGAGGGAAGGGCAATACAGAGGGAATGGCATGTGTAAAGTATCTGAAGGAAGAGAGAACATGGAGGGAAAGGTGCTAGGGTGGCTGGAGGTGGTTGTGAGATGTGCATGGAAGGTGTGGACAGGTGAAGCAAGTGAGGATGTGACATGATCACATGTACATTTTGCACAGAGCTCTCGGGCCATGGTGTTAACATCAGATGAGAAGGCAGAGTGTGTCAAGCTGTAAGAGGCACAGGCAGGAGAGACATGATAGGCTTGGACCAAGATGGTGATGATGGAGAAGTAGATACAATGAGTGATGTTGGGAGACATGCATGACATGAGGTGGTGAACATTTGGACAATAGAGGATGTGCAGCAGGTCAGGGAAGTGTCTTGGAGGCTTCTCAGGTTTCTATCCTGCTTACCTAATGGGATGTTGACATTCACTGACACAGGAAACCCTGGACCAGAAATTGGACTGAGTGGGGAAGTGGGGAGGGGGGAGGTGAAATGTCAGGAATTCAGTTTCAGACGTAGTGACCATTATGTTTAAAACATGTCTTGTCCTTGTTGCATTTCTTCTATTCTTCTTATATATTCACTAGGCTCTGGCTCCAGAGCTGAAACAGTCTTAGAAAATCTATTGAGAATGAATTTGTGTAGTGTCTGTCCCACTGGTATTTAGCATTTCAGTCAGTGCTGATACATGTTAGGTATTTTCAAGAGGGCTCATAGCCTTGACCGTGGAGATCTTATGAGGGAGCCTAGAAGCTTAATTCTGTCATTAGAGAAAAAATGCCCTTGGATCCTTCATTGTGAAAGTGGCATTTGAGAGCATAGAAAAATGATTCAATGTAATATAATCATTTGGAATGATTTGACTTTGATGCAAGCAGATTTATTTCCAAGTCCAGTGAAATTTGAACTTTTTGAGGTAATCAATGCTAGAAAAGAGTAGATGTTTTTAAATCTAAATTTTAATAATGCTTTCTCCCTTTAATGAGATTGCAGGAGCCTTTTATATGAGTTGTTTTTTTTTTTTTATATTTATTTATTTATTTATTTGACAGAGAGAGAGTACAAGCAGGGGGAGCAACAGAGGGAGACGGAAAAGCAGGCTCCCTCCTGAGCAGAGAGCCCGATGATGCAATGCAGGGCTAGATCCCATGATCCCTGGGATCATGACCTGAGCTGAAACGAGATGCTTAATCGCTTAATCGCTTAATCGACTGAGCCACCCAGGGGCCCATGAGGTTTTTTTTTTTCTTATAAGTTTCAAATTTTTAAAAGCCAAGATATTTCATTTTTATAATTTTAAAAATCACGTTTTTCAGCTTATAAAATTCAATGCTCTCGATTCAAGTAATACACAGATTTTCCATTGAAGAGATAAATGATCTGCTGTATGAAATGTACAAGAGGAGGGGCCATGTCAGATGCTGACATTCCGGCATCTGATTTCATGTTAGGAATCATGGTGGAGGTTGATATAGATGCTATCATGGCAGGTACATATTCACCAGGAGTGAGAACCTCTTATTGGTGAATGCCTGGGCTTCCAAAACAACTGTTCTCCATTAAATTTCTTGGGCCAATAAGCAATTACATGTACATTATAATATGCAGTGTCCTATGATTGGAAAATCCCCTGCTTGCTTTGGGTCGACACAGTCCAACAATTGTTTTGTTTTGAGCAAGAAGAGCCCTTCACTTCTCAGTTGGCCTTCAGATTGCAAGCCCACTCGCTTTGTGCTGTTTTATGATGCTTTCTTTTGTATTCGTGTTACCATGGCCTCTGTGTACTGTTCTTATACTTAATAAACTTTTATTAGACAAGTTCCCTGAGGGTTTTTTTTAAATGGAAGGCCCAACTTTGAAAATCTAGTCCGTGTGTGTGTGTGTGTGTGTGTGTGTGTGTGTGTGTGTGTGTATGATGGGGTTTTGGAATATAGGGTTCGGTGGGATAAGGCCCGGAGCTGATGACCAAGAAAGAATTCTTGAGACGTTTTTGGTGCAAAAAGGTGGTCTATTAAAGCACGGGGACAGGGCGCCTGGGTGGCTCAGTCATTAGGCGTCTGCCTTCGGCTCAGGTCATGAGCCCAGGGTCCTGGGATGGAGTCCCGCATAGGGCTCCCTGCTCCGCGGGAAGCCTGATTCTCCCTCTCCCACTCCCCCTGCTTGTGTTCCTGCTCTCGCTGTGTCTCTCTCTGTCAAAAAAATAAATAAAATCTTTAAAAAAAAATAAAGCACGGGGACAAGACTGGTGGGCAGAAAGAGCTGCTGCCCAGGGTTGTGAAGGGTGGCTGATTATATACTATGGGGTTGGGGGAGGTAAGGAAAACGGAGGTTTCAAAAGGATTTTCATATGTTAAAGAAGACTCACAGGATACCAGAGGCCTTGCCATTGTCAAGTTCAGGTTGTTTTTCCCCTCTAGCAAGGCATTAACATGAAGATAGTTGGGAGCTTCCTGGAGGAACATTACACTCTGCCTGCTTCAGGTATCTGTCAATAGGCTGCAGGTCATAAGAACGTTTAATTCTATCTACATTTCCTTCTGGAAGCTAGGTTATTGATAGAAATACTTTGTTCTTGTAAATTGCTAAAACCTTTGTAAACTAGGGAGACTCATGTCTTGCAGGATTGTGATCTCTATAAGTTAAGTATTTGTTTTTTTCTTTCCTTAGCTTTAGGGCAACCAGAAGTGCATGAGGAATGTCACATATATCCCATGGTAGTGGGGAGGTGGTGAGGTGTCAGCTTCTGCTTTGTCCTCAGCTTGCCTTCTGTTCCCTCATCATATATATGTATATACTCATATATATATATGTTCAAGTGGGCTTTGACAAAGAGAGGAGAGTATACTTGGTGTAATTCTTCCAGATGCTGATATTTGCATTTGTTATAAATAGCACCAGCATTTCCTTATCTGGTGTCTTAGTTAGCTCAGACTGGAATAACAAAATACCATAGACTGGGTCGCTTCAAATACAGACATTTATTCCTCATAGTTCTAGAGGCTGGGAAGTCCAAGACCAAGGTGTCAGTTGATTTGGTTTGGTGAGAGCTCTTTTCCTGCCTTGTAGATGGCCATCTTGCTCTGTCCTCACATGGCAGAAGCTGGGGGGGGCGGGGGGGCACTCTGGTGTTTCTTCCTAAAAAAACACTAATCCCATCATGGGGCCCCACCCTCAAGACCTCATCTAAACGTAATCTGATTATCTCCAAAAGGACTCATCTCCAAATACCATCACATTGGAAATTAGGGCTTTTACATGGGAGTTTTGTCAGGGCTGGGGCAAGGGGAGAAACAACTTAGTCCACAGCATCTGGCCTCTACTACCCTCTTGTCATCTCATTCTGGGTTGGGGCAGGAGAGGGTGAGGGGGTCACATGATGTGCACAGTCTGCCTTTGAGCCAGTGGGACCTACATTTCAGTCTTTCAAAGGTCCATTGTTCGGTCTTATTATATAGTATGTTTCATACTTTCATTTTATTGTTCTTTCTCCTACATGAACTTTTTGATAATAGGTATATTTATTTATCTTTAGTTACAAAGTGGGCAGTTCATTTTTCCATTGATTTCTATTTCTAAGAATTCCTCATAAATGACTCCTATTGTTAAGTTTCCAGGTTGTGAGTACTGGTATAAACAAGTCACCCCAAGTGTGGTTAGTATGTGAACAGAGAATTGTTAACTGTTTGAAACTACCTGCAATTAGGTCAGTCCCAGTGTCTGCCCCTAATGTGTATTCACAAAGTTGCAGGGTGTATGTAATACCTGTCTTTTCTGTGAATACTGCCATCTGAGTTTTATTTGGCAAAGCACGTTGATAGTCTTGTCTGAAGTATATATTAATATCTAGTTAAACAAATTCCGAAGATAAAAAAAGTCCCCAAATAAAATGTTTTCCTCTTAAAAAGATTGACAATTCTTGTACTTATATATTGCATGATTTATTTAACAAAATTATGGAAACATTTATGCACAAAATTAAGCAAATTTTAAGGGAGGTATGTTTTCATCAATTTGCCGTATATGTTAAGAATGGAATTGCTTGGTCATATAGTAACTTCATGTTTAACATTTTGAAGGAGAGCCAAAATGCTTTCCAAAGCAGCTGTGCCATTTTGTAATCCCATCAGCAATGTATGAGGGTTCCATTTTCTTTATGTCCTTGCCAACATTTATTATTGTTTGTCTTTTTTATTCATCCTAAATGTGATGTGAAGTGGTATCTCATCATGGTTTTGATTTGCATTTCCCTAATGACTAATGATTTTGAGCAGCATTTGATGTGCTTATTGGCCATTTGTATATATTCTTTGCATAAGTGTCTATTCAACTCCTTTGCTAATTTTTTTCCACATTATTTGAGGCATATCTGACATATAACATTGTGTAAATTCAAGGTGTACAATGTGATGATTTGATATATATTTATATTGTGAAATGATTACCACAGTAAGGTTAGTTAGCACATCCATCACTTCACACAGTTATTGTTTTCGTGTGAGTGTGGGGGGGTAAGAACGTTTAAGATCTACTCTCTTAGCAACTTTCAGGTATATAATATAGTATTATTAATTATAGTCACCATGCTGTGTATTATATTCTCAGAACTTATTCATCTTGTAACTATAAGTTTGTACTCTTTACCAGTATCTCCCATTTCCCTCACCACCAGCCCCTGGCAACCAGAATTCCACTCTCTGTTTCTTTGAGTTCCATTTCTTTAAATTCTGCATGCAAGTGAGATCACATAGTATATGTCTTTTACTGTTTGACTCATTTCACTTAGGACAGTGCCTGCAGGTTTCATCAATATTTTCACAAATAGTAGAATTTTCTTCTTTTTTATGGATAATATTCCTTTTAAAGTACTTGAATACAAATACTTATTAGCAGCATTATTAATAATAAGAAGAATTGAAAAGTACCAGGTATCTATCAACTGATGGATATATAAACAAAATATGGTATATCTGTACAGGGGAATGTAATTGGCAATTATAAAGGATAAAGTGCAGATATATTCTATAACATGGATGAACCTTGAAAACATCTTGGGAAGTGAAAGAAGCCAGTCACCAAAGTCCACACCGTATGTTTCCAATTATGGTTCTAAAATAAGCAAATTTGTGGGGACAGAAAGTAGATTAGTGGTTGCTGGGAATTTCAAAGAAGGGGAGAATAAGGCATGATTCATACATACATATGATGTGTATGAGATTTCTTTCTCAACTGAAGAAATTTTTCTAAAATCAGGCAATTCTTTAAATATATTAAAATAAATAACAAAACACTGAATCACACTTTCAAAGGATAAATGTTATGGTATGTAAC
Source organism: Callorhinus ursinus (assembly GCF_003265705.2). Taxonomy (NCBI): domain Eukaryota; kingdom Metazoa; phylum Chordata; class Mammalia; order Carnivora; family Otariidae; genus Callorhinus; species Callorhinus ursinus. Next base: position 86,415,394 of record NW_027397072.1, read on the forward strand.
TTGTATCTCAATAAAACTGTTAACTTTTTTTTTTTATTAAGCAAATGTCATTTTTGTCCTAAGTTGCAGGAGTGTTATGGTCTATTACAAGGCCTGAGCAAGATTAAAGATTTGTAAAATTGAATAAATATAGCCATTTATTTCCTCAATTAAATTATCAGGGGCAGTCATAGATTTCCCCCCCTCTATATTTTAAAAATTTCAAACCCACCAAAAATTTAAAGAATAGTACATGGCTCAGTTGGTTGGGCGACTGCCTTCGGCTCAGGTCATGATCCTGGAGTCCAGGGATCGAGTCCCACATCGGGCTCCCTGCTCAGCGGGGAGTCTGCTTCTCCCTCTGACACTTTTCCCTCTCATGCTCTCTGTCTCTCATTCTCTCTCTCTCAAATAAATAAATAAAATCTTTAAAAAAAAAGAATAGTACAAAAAACACAGTTTGTCCATGTTCAGCAATTATAAACATATTACCACATTTGCGTGTGTGTGTGCGCGCGTGTGTGTGTATTCTGAATCATTTGATTGTAAGTCACAGAGCACACCAATTAATGGTAGGCAGCCTTTAGTCATGTTTTCCTGATTTTCCCAACGACACACTTTCCAGTTTTTTAGTTTTTAGATCCAGGATATAATCACTGGATTGTGTCTAATATCTTTTAATCCAAGACAGCTTCCCTTTCCTTTTATCTTTCAAGCCACTGACATTTTTAAAGAGTCAAGGCCAGTTATTTTCTCAAATGTCCCCTGATTGTTTTTTTTTTAATTTAGGTTCATGTTAAACATTTTGGGCAAGAATGTCACATTGGTCATAATGCATCATATCTGGAAACATGATACTAGCTGTCCCCTTAGTGAAATTCAGTAGAATAACTTGTTTAAGGTGGTATCTGTCAGACCTCTCCACTACAATCGTCCTGTTTTTCTTTGTAATCAGTGAATAGTCTTTGCAATTAATAAGTAATAAAAGTGAATTATTCTGTTTCCCCAAATAACGGAACAGATTAATATTTTTTAAAAAGGAATATGTTTATGGAATATTATGCAGCCATCAAAAGGAATGAGATCTTGCCATTTGCAACGACATGGATGGAACTGGAGGGTGTTATGCTGAGTGAAATAAGTCAATCAGAGAAAGACATGTATCACATGACCTCACTGATATGAGGAATTCTTAATCTCAGGAAACAAACTGAGGGTTACTGGAGTGGTTGGGGGTGGGAGGGATGGGGTGGCTGGGTGATAGACATTGGGTAGGGTATGTGCTATGGTGAGCGCTGTGAATTGTGCAAGACTGTTGAATCACAGATCTGTACTTCTGAAACAAATAACGCAACATATTTTAAGAAAAAAGAAAAAGAAGAAGATAACAGGAGAGGAAGAAAAGGGGAGTATGTCAGAGGGGGAGACGAACCATGAGAGATGATGGACTCTGAAAAACAAACTGAGGGTTCTAGAGGGGAGGGGGTAGGGGGATGGGTTAGCCTGGTGATGGGTATTGAGGAGGGCACGTTCTGCATGGAGCACTGGGTGTTATGAACAAACAATGAATCATGGAACACTGCACCAAAAACTAATGATGTAATATATGGTGATTAACATAACAATAAAAAAATTTAAAAAAAAGCAATATGTTTAAGGTGTTTTGTTCTTCTTTCAGTGCTAGGAATTTATGGAGGATGTTTCTGATTTCCAGTGACCATTGTTGGCTGTGCCCACACTGCGTGCGCTGCCTGGTGGGAAAAGTCAGGGGATTGTCAATTCTCCAGCTAATTGCATCACCAGAGCAAGGTTGTGGGTTGGGGAGTATTTCCTAATCTATGTCAGTAGTATAATTAATCACATGGAAATCGGAAGGCTCAACAGGGCTTTATAAAGTAAAAACACATATGCCCTATACATATACTGCTTATATTTCAAATAGATTTAATAGTACCTAATTCTGTAAGATATGCCAGAGGAGTGGAGCTTGATGATATGGGAATGCCCATGGAAAATGTTATATGCTCTTCGACTTAGATAATTTTTGTTTCTGACCCAAGAAGAACGTATGTGAATGAACTGCACATTGAAAAGAAGCTTAGAAATAACACTTTGCCTATTGAGGGCACTTGTGTGCTTAACAACATGGTGCACCTGCAAATCATTCTCCAGTCTACCTCTAGGAGACATACAAGTGGCAATATACTAGCAACACCATCTCCTATGAAGGTTGGAGAAAACCAGAGCACAGAATTGTGACCCATTACACGAAGCCATTACCTGTTCATTTCTTTAACGTTAACGAGCAGTAGATTTATTTTTTCATTGGAGGATGCTGTGAACTAAATAAAAGGTGAGGTCAGCTGAGCTTCTTCCTGCTTAGAAACTGCATAGTCACTTCTTCTGAGACACTCCTAATTCTGAAATCATCTTGGAGTAATATGAGTAATTTAGACAAAGAGAATGAATCAATGCTGAGGAGTGGAAAACAAAGAAATTAAGAAACCACTCAAAAACATTTCAAGGATTTAGTTCAGAGGCAGAGCTGGAAATTTAGAACCTTATTATCCTGGTTTTGAATAAGATTTCAAAACACTAATTAGGACCTTAACTCACCTCCCCAAAAAGATTGTTTTACTCAAAGGCCAGTAAAGAAGCAGAATTAGAAGTACAAACCACAATTCTCTAGGCAGGTTTGTTGGCCTTTCTTCCTTGCCCTACTCGAGTACTAAGTTCTTGGGAGAATACCAAGACTGAGAATAAGTTGTAAGACTGTGTGGGAGAGAAAAGGGGGCCCCTGGGACTGCAGGTTGCATCAGGCTTACTGCTCAGAGCAAGTGGGAATGGTCAATGAGCAGTTGGTGGAACAGCAAAAACTTCTTGAAGAACATGGACTTGGTAGTCAACTTCAAAGATCATACCAGAATGACTTGAGGCTCTTATCCATAGAGTCACATATACAAATGATATGAGGCATCACAGTCAGATGTTGGGACCATCAACTCCAGCTGCTATGCCTTCCAACGAGAGTCAGGCTTGGGGATTTCCTGTCTGCCCTAAGGGACAACTTGCTGCTACTCCTTTAACTCAGTAGGTATGTCCCCATCTTCAGAGTGGACTCTGTTTTAGTACCATAGATCATTTTCCTCCATGAACTTATTTAGCCACCAATAATACTTGATTGTGTAATATTTGTTTTAATGCCCTCTCTGCCCATCTTGAGTGGTTTGGATTTCATATGCATACAATTTCTAATACAGATAGCATCTTGTTCATGATCAAAAAATTTATATTACCCCATGAGGAAAGCCAATCAGAAGTTAATAGGCTTGCTCAATTTCTTACTGGCTGAGACATGAATGCCATCTTTGAGATGCCAAGCCTGAAGATTTCTCATTCTGTAGTGTGGGAAACATCTTCTTTGCTGGAGTTCGCTATGTTCCCCATTGAGTTTTGCAGTCTCTACTGCCACACTAATGCCACTGGAGGAGCTGGGGATGGTAATATTGAACTGACAAATTTAGCAGAAATGCCTGTAATCAGTAGTATTTGTAAATGCAATTTTTATGGGATTTTAGAGACTTCTGATAATATACCATATATATATACCATAAATGTATAAATATATATAATATAAATATACCATAAATTAACCCTCTCAAAAAGTAAGGAGTCATTTTGATATCCAGAATAATTTATTTAAAATTCTTTTATAGGGGCAGAGCAAGATGGCGGAGGAGTAGGAGACCTGGATTTCATCTGGTCTCAGGAATTCTGCTGAACAGGAATCAAACCATTCTGAACACCTACGAACTCAACAGGAGACTGAAGAAGAGAGTAGCAACAACTCTCTGAACAGAGAAGTGACCACTTACTAGAAGGTAGGACATGCGGAGAAGTGAATCCGAGGCGATATTCGGGACGATAGACGGCAGGGGAGGGGGCCTCCGTTGGCCGCTTCTGGCAAGTGATAGAGGAGCGGAGCACAAAATCAGAACTTTTAGAAGTTGGCTCCTCTGAGGGATGTAGCTCCAGTGGCTAAGCGGGGCGTGGAACCCTCGCAGGACAGTGTGGTCTCAGGACCCTCGGGGTCACAGAAAGACCGGGGGTGCCTGAGTGCGGCAGAGCTCCCAGGTATCAGAGCGGGGAAGCTGGCTGCAGAGACAGAGCAGAGGTGTGGGCTCTCACCTCGGGGTTGCCATAAACAGTGATCTGCAGCCCAGTTGGGCCACTGCTCCTCCAGCAGGGACCCAACAAGCAGCAGATCCAGGGAGACTCCCCTCCCTTCCCAGGGAGTAGCGGTGCAGAAGCGCACCGCAGGGATCCGCTGGGTTTGGAGACTCCACACAGGGTCCAGTGCCAGAGACAGAAACGCTCGGTCACAGCCCGGGTGAGTACAGAGTGCGGCCAGAGACCAGGGAGACGGGAGTGATTGCTTTTCTCTGGGGGTGCACTGAGCAGTGGGGCCGCGAGTTCTCAGCTCCTCTGGGTGGAGATTGGGAGGCCACCATTTTCACCCTGGTCCTCCAAAGCTGTACCAGAGCTTGCAGGGAACTAAAGTTCCTGAGAGCAAACCCTAGCAGCTTGCTTACCTCGGACCAACAAGGGCGGGGCAATTCCACCTCCGGCAAAGACATTTGGGAACCACGGCAACAGGCCCCTCCCCCAGAAGATCAGCAGGAACAGCCAGCAAGCCAAGACCAAGTTTACCGATCAAGGAGAACGAGAGAACTCCAGCGCTAGGGGAATACTGTACATAGAATTCATGGCTTTTTTACCATGATTCATTAGTTTTTCAAAGTTAATTTTTTAACTGTTTTTTTTTTAATTTTTCTTTTTCCCTTTTTCAACCATCTTATCAATCCCTTTTTTTAAAAAAAACATTTTTTATTTTTCATTTTTAGAGTCATATTTTATCCCTTCGTAATAGTTACCCTTATTTTTGGCATATATATATAAATTGTTCTCTCTTAAAATTTTGAGATACAGTTTCTTCTAACAGATCAAAATATACCCTAAATCACTAGTGTATGGCTTTGTTCTAGTCTCCTGCTTGATCGCATTCTCTACCTTTTTTTTCTTTTGTTTTTCTTTTTTTAAATCTTCTCCTTTCTTTTTTCAAACAACTTCTTATCTTATCAATCCCTTTTATAAAATCTTTTATAATTTTCATCTTTATAGTCATCTTCCATCCCTTCATTGTATCAACCTTTATTTTGTACATATATAAGTCTTTCTTCCTTTAAAATTTTAGGAGGCACTTTTTTCTAACAGACCAAAATATGCCGAAAATCTAGTGTGTGGCACTGATCTATGCACTAGCCTGATCATATTTGATCATATTCTGTTTTTTTGGATTGTTCTGTTTTTGTTTTTATCTTTTTCTTTTTGTTTTTTTTTTTCTTTCTTTTCTCTTTCATTTTTCTTTCTCTCCCTTTCTTTTCCCCTGGTTTCAGGTCTTTTGTGATTTATTTAGAGTATTTTTGCTGGGGACGTTTTTAACCTGATACCATTTTGTTCTCTCATTCACCTATTCTCCTCTGGACAAAATGACAAGATGAAAAAAATCACCTCAGCAAAAAGAACAAGAGATAGTACCGTCAGTCAGGGACCTACTCATTAAGGACATTAGTACGATGTCAGACTTAGAGTTCAGAATCATGACTTTAAAGATACTAGCTGGGCTTGAAAAAAGTATGGAAGTTATTAGAGAAACCCTTTCTGGAGAAATAAAAGAACTAAAATCTGACCAAGTCGAAATAAAAAGGCTATTAATGAGGTGCAATCAAAAATGGGGGGACTAACTGCTAGCATAAATGAGGCAGAAGAGAGAATCAGTGATACAGATGCCAAATGATGGAAAATAAAGAGGCTGAGAAAAAGAGAGATAAACAACTACAGGATCACGAGGGCAGAATTCGAGAGATAAGCCATATGATAAGACGAAACAACATTAGAATAATTGGGATCCCAGAAGAAGAGGAAAGAGAGAGAGGGGCAGAAGGAATATTGGAGCAAATTATAGCAGAGAACTTCCCTAATGTGGGGAAGGTAACAGGCATCAAAATCCAGGAGGCACAGAGAACCCCTCTCAAAATCAATAAAAATAGGTCAACAACCCGACATCTAATAGTAAAACCTACGAGTCTCAGAGACAAAGAGAAAATCCTGAAAGAAGCTCGGGAGAAGAGATCTGTAACCTACAATGGTAGAAATATTAGATAGGCAACAGATCTATCCACAGAGACCTGGCAGGCCAGAAAGGACTGGCATGATATCATCAGAGCACTAAACGAGAAAAATATGCAGCCAAGAATACTATATCCAGCTAGGCTCTCATTGAAAATTGAAGGAAAATAAAAAGCTTCCAGGACAAACAAAAACTAAAGGAATTTGCAAACACGAAACCAGCCTTCCAAGAAATATTGAAAGGGGTCCTCTAAACAAAGAGAGAGCCTAAAACGAGCATAGATCAGAAAGGAACACAGACAATACACAGTCACAGTCACCTTGCAGGCAATACAATGGCACCACATTCATACCTTTCAATAGTTACCCTGAATGTAAATGGGTAAATGCCCCAATCAAAAGACACAGGCTATCAGATTGGATTAAAAAACAAGACCCAGGGGCGCCTGGGTGGCTCAGTCGTTAAGCGTCTGCCTTCGGCTCAGGTCATGATCCCAGGGTCCTGGGATCGAGCCCCGCATCGGGCTCCCTGCTCCGCGGGGAGCCTGCTTCTCCCTCTCCCACTCCCCCTGCTTGTGTTCCCTCTCTCGCTGTGTCTGTCTCTATCAAATAAATAAATAAAATCTTTAAAAAAAAAAAAAAACAAGACCCATTGATATGCTGTCTGCAAGAAAATCATTTTAGACCCAAAGACAACCCCAGATTGAAAGTGGGGGGTGGAAAACAATTTACCAAGAAAGCTGGGGTGGCAATCCTTATATCAAAAATTAGATTTTAAAACAAAGACTGTAATAAGAGATGAGGAAGGACACTATATCCTACTTAAAAGGTCTATCCAAAAAGAAGATCTAACAATTGTAAATATCTATGCCCCGAACATGGGAGCAGCCACTTTTATAAGGCAATTAATAACAAAAGTGAAGAAACACAATGACAACAATACAATAATAGTGGAGGACTTTAACAACCCCCTCAATGAAATGGACAGATCATCTAAGCAAAAGATCAACAAGAAATAAAGAATTTAAATGACACACTGGACCAAATGGACTTCACAGGTATATTCAGAACATTCCACCCCAAAGCAACGGAATACACATTCTTCTCTAGTGCCCATGGAACATTCTCCAGAATTGATCACATCCTAGGTCACAAATCAGGTCTCAACTGGTAACAAAAGATTGGGAATATTCCCTGCATATTTTCAGACCACAATGCTTTGAAAGTAGACCTCAATCAGAAGAGGAAAGTCGGAAAGAACTCAAATACATGGAGGCTAAAGAGCATCGTACTAAAGAAAGAATAGATCAACCAGGAAATTAAAGAAGAATTAAAAAAATACATGGAAACCAAAGAAAATGAAAACACAACTGTTCAAAATCTTTGGGATACAGCAAAGGCAGTCCTGAGAGGAAAGTATATAGCAATACAAGCCTTTCTCAAGAAACAAGAAAGGTCTCAAGTACACAACCTAACCCTACACCTAAAGGAGCTGGAGAAAGAACAGCAAATAAAGCCTAAACCCAGCAGGAGAAGAGAAATAATAAAGATCAGAGCAGAAATCAAGGAAATAGAAAGCAAAAGAACAGTAGAACAGATCAACGAAACTAGGAGCTGGTTCTTTCAAAGAATTAACAAGATTGATAAACCCCTGGGCACACTGATCAAAAAGAAAAGAGAAAGGACCCAAATCAACAAAATCATGAATGAAAGAGGAGAGATCACAACCAACACCAAAGAAATACAAACAATTATAAGAACATATTATGAGCTACTCTATGCCAGCAAATTACATAACCTGGAAGAAATGGGTGCATTCCTAGAGATGTATCAACTACCAAAATTGAACCAGGAAGAAATAGAAAACCTGAACAGACCTATAACCACTAAGGAAATTGAAGCAGTCATGAAAAATCTCCCAAGAAACAAAAGCCCAGGGCCAGACGGCTTCCCAGGGGAATTCTATCAGACATTTAAAGAAGAATTAATACCTGAAACTGTTCCAAAAAATAGAAATGGAAGGAAAACTTCCAAACTCATTTTAAGAGGCCACCATTACCTTGATCCCCAAACCAGACAAAGACCCCATCAAAAAGGAGAATTACAGACCAATATCCTTGATGAACATGGATGCAAAAATTCTCACCAAAATACTAGCCAATAGGATCCAACAGTACATTAAAAGGATTGTTCACTATGACCAAGTGGGATTTATCCCTGGGCTGCAAGTTTGGTTCAACATCTGCAAATCAATCAATGTGATACAATACATTAAAAAAAGAAAGAACAAGAGTCATACGATCCTTTCCATAGATGCAGAAAAAGCACTTGACAAAGTACAGCATCCTTTCTTGATCAAAACTCTTCAGAGTATAGGAATAGAGGGTACATATCTCAATATCATTAAAGCCATCTATGAAAAACCTACAGCAAATATCATTCTAAATGGGGAAAACCTGAGAGCTTTTCCCCTAAGGTCAGGAACGCGGCAGGGATGTCCACTATCACCACTGCTATTCAACATAGTAGTAGAAGTCCTAGCCACAGCAATCAGACAGCAAAAAGAAATCAAAGGCATCCAAATCAGCAAAGAGGAAGTCAAACTCTCACTCTTTGCAGATGATAAGATACTGTATGTGGAAAACCCAAAAGACTCCACCCCAAAACTGCTAGAACTCATACAGGAATTCAGTAAAGTAGCAGGATATAAAATCAATGCACAGAAATCAGTGGCATTCCTATACACCAACAACAAGACAGAAGAGAGACAAATCAAGGAGTCGATCCCATTTACAATTGCACCCAAAAACATAAGATACCTAGGAATAAATTTAACCAAAGAGGCAAAGGATCTGTACTCAGAAAACTATAAAATACTCAGGAAAGAAATTGTGAAGAAGACACAAAGAAATGGAAAAACGTTCCATGCTCATGCATTGGAAGAACCAACATTGTGAAGGTGTCAGTGCTACCTAGAGCATTCTACACATTCAGTGCAATCCCCATCAAAATACCATCCACTTTTTTCAAAGAAATGGAACAAATAATCCTAAAATTTGGATGGAACCAGAAGAGACCCCGAATAGCCAGAGGATTATTGAAAAAGAAAAGCAAAGCTGGCGGCATCACAATTCCCAACTTCCAGCTCCATTACAAAGCTGTCATCATCAAGACAGTATGGTACTGGCACAAAAACAGACACATAGATCAATGGAACAGAATAGAGAGCCCAGAAATGAACCCTCAACTCTATGGTCAACTCATCTTTGACAAAGCAGGAAAGAATGTCCAATAGAAAAAAGACAGTCTCTTCAACAAATGGTGTTGGGAAAATTGGACAGCCACTAGCAGAAGAATGAAACTGGACCATTTCCTTACACCACACACAAAAATAGACTCCAAATGGTTGAAAGACCTAAATGTGAGACAGGAGTCCATCAACATCATAAACGAGAACACAGGTAGCAACCTCTTCGACCTCAGCCACAGCAACTTCTTCCCAGAAAGATTGCCAAAGGCAAGGGAAGCAAGGGCAAAAATGAACTATTGGGATTTCATCAGGATATAAAGCTTTTGCACAGCAAAAGAAACAGTCCACAAAACCAAAAGACAACCGACAGGATGGGAGAAAATATTTGCAAATGACATATCAGATAAAGGGCTAGTATCCAAAATCTATAAAGAACTTGTCAAACTCAACACCCAAAGAACAAATGATCCAATCAAGAAATGGGCAGCAGACACGAACAGACATTTTTCCAAAGAAGCCATCCAAATGGCCAACAGACACATGAAAAATTGCTCAACATCGCTCGGCATCAGGGAAATCCAAATCAAAACCTCAATGAGATACCACCTCACATCAGTCAGAATGGCTAAAATTAACAAGTCAGGGAACGACAGATGTTGGCGGGGATGCGGAGAAAGGGGAACCCTCCTACACTGTTGGTGGGAATGCAAGCTGGTGCATCCACTCTGGAAAACAGTATGGAGGTTCCTCAAACAGTTGAAAATAGAGCTACCATACGATCCAGCAATTGCAGTACTGGGTATTTACCCCAAAGATACAAATGTAGGAATCCAAAGGGGTACGTGCACCCCGATGTCTATAGCAGCAATGTCCACAATAGCCAAACTGTGGAAAGAACCAAGACGTCCATCGACAGATGAATGGATAAAGAAGAAGTGGTATATATACTCAATGGAATATTATGCAGTCATCAAAAGGAACGAGATCTTGCCATTTGCAACGATGTGGATGGAACTGGAGGGTGTTATGCTGAGTGAAATAAGTCAATCAGAGAAAGAGATGTATCATATGACCTCACTGATATGAGGAATTCTTAATCTCAGGAAACAAACTGAATGTTGCTGGAGTGATAGGGGGTGGGAGGGATGGGGTGGCTGGGTGATAGACATTGGGTAGGGTATGTGTTCCGGTGAGCGCTGTGAATTGTGCAAGACTGTTGAATCACAGATCTGTACTTCTGAAACAAATAATGTAACATATGTTAAAAAAAAAGAAAAAGAAAGAAGATAGCAGGAAGGGAAGAATGAAGGGGAGTAATTTGGAGGGAGAGACAAACCATGAAAGACGATGGACTCTGAAAAACAAACTGAGGGTTCTAGAGGGGAGGAGGGTGTGGGGATGGGTTAGCCTGGTGATGGGTATTAAAGATGGCACATTCTGCGTGGAGCACTGTGTATTATGCACAAAGAATGAATCATGGTACCCAACATGAAGAACTAATGATGTCATGTATGGTGATTAACATAACAATAAAAAATTTAAAAATAATAAAATTCTTTTACATTTTTCAGAGAACAAAACATCCATCAGCTTTAGATTTTGTCTATATCCATGGTTGTCTGTTTTTTTTTTTAATTCATCTTTTGTCCAGAGACGGCGTTGAGATATAAAAGTATTGTTACAGAGTTCATGTTCAAAGAAGGGAAACAAGAGTACTGAAAAGTAAGAAAAAAAAGTATAGCAATCTCTTCATAGAGAACCATTTTATCCTGTTATTTTCACACCTGCAGATCCTATGTAAAAGTTAAGAATAGACTTCCTCCACAAGTTCATATTCTGGGACACATCTAAAAATACAAAAGCCATCAGGTTGTGAGGTTGAGCTTCTCCAGTCGGCAACTCTGATCACTTTTCATCTGTGCCTCTTGGAGAGTGAGTGTGTGTTAACTTGGTGGGAACCAACATTTTTTACTGATTGGCATCCAGATAACACGATGGACAAAACAAATGGTATCAGAATTCCCACCACTACAAACTTAACTTAGACAGAGGAGCTAATTAGAGAAAGAGGAAACGCTTCCAGTATGTGGAGAAGACAAAATGGGAGCATAACCTCATCTTGAACCCTCTGAGCTTCTAATTAACAACAGCAAGAAGTTAACTAATTACTCAGGAGTCAGCAAGATCTAATCAAAGGGCCTGAGTGCTGAGTGTTTTCTGGAATCCTCAGCTAACATCTTTACTAAGATGGGGCAATTTGTTTGCTTGGAGCAAATTAATTTGTACTTATTTGCGTGAGATAAATCCAATGCCTTCCCTTATGACTAAAAGTAATTGCAGTTCCTATCCATTGATCAGCCTCACCTTTCTAGGTTTTAGAGCTGAATATAAAGAATGAAAAAGCAGGGAAAAGGCCATAGAACTCTTGAAACACTACTGTTTTAGCCATAAAAGGACTGGAAGACACATTATTAGGAGAAGTGAGGAGGAAAGACCAATTAGAAACAGTTGCTAAGAGTTTCAAATGGAAACAAGAGACAAAAAGGAGAAGAAATTTTCTACGAAATTAATTTTTTTTGTTGTTTCTACATTGTAAGAGCCCATTGAGTGTCCTGCATAAAAAACAAAAAATGGGAGGGAGAAAGAAGGAAGGAAGGCCAGCATATCCCGGCTATTAACTGATTGCCTCCCCAGCACTCAGTTCCCCTCTTTTCTTTCTCCTAGCCCCTTATTTCTGACTGGGGACCTTGTGATTCTTGGGAAGCAGACCCCACCCTCAGCCCCAGGGCTAGACCACATAGCATATTTCAACCCCTGGCTACAAAGTTTCGTTCTAAAGTGAGCAGGCTACTCATGTAACCTCAATTAGTGACTTTGAATAGTTTTTTCTGAAAATGCTGGGACAAACAAGTTTTAATGAGGAATGATAGATCCTAACAAGGAAGCAGGGAACTACTGTCAGCCAACTTGGTACCAGGACCTGGCTCTGGAAGGCTGAGTGGAGACACAGGCAGAAATCCACATCTCTGTTATTGGAGCACATGAATTCCTTTATTGTTCAAGCCCATGTAGGCTTCGGTTTGTTTCTGTGAAAAAGAAATATTTGTAATTGAATCAAAGAAAAACAAAACTTATCAAGAAATTTCAGAATACCAAAGATGAAGTTATAGTTCTAAAACTTTTCAAGAGAAAATTAAATAGGTCATCTACAAGGAAATGATAATCACACTGGAAGTCAACTTTTCATCAAAATTTCTGTGTGTTGAACACATGAAGAAATAGCTCCCAAATTTTGAGGGAAAAATATTTTTAATCTAGAAAAGTGTGTAGCTAATCTTTTTTGAAATGCGAGGTTATGATGTTTTCACATTTACATTTTCATTAAATTCACCTCCCACATACTCTTTCTTAGGAAATTACTTAAAGATGTGCTTTTAGATGGGGTGCCTGGGTGGCTCAGTCGGTTAAGTGTGTGCCTCTGGCTCAGGTCATGATCTCAGGGTCCTGGGATTGGGCCCCATGGGTTCCCTACTCAGTGGGGAGCCTGCTTCTCCCTCTGTCTCTGCCCCTCCTCACCCTGCTCATGCTCTCTCTCTCTCTCAAATAAATAAATAAATAAAATCTTAAAAAAAAAAAAAGGTATGCTTTTAAAGAAATGTGGATCTCAAACAAGGGAGAGGAAGGTATGGTGCAGGCTGGATCTCTCAATCCATTTCATGAGATAGGGACATCCTGGGACAGTCCCTGGGCAGCAGCACTAGGGATAATAGGTCACAAGTGGGGCAGGGGTGAGCTCAGGGAAGGACATCTCTGAAAAAGTGGTTGTTTGTGCAAAAAGGTGATATGATGGGACAGATCTGGAAAGAAAAGGTACAGAGAAAACTAAGCAAGTGAAAAAGTTGGCAGTTATTCACTATAGAAGAATTAAATACTTTGTAAAAATTTTATCACACACAATTATTATCAGTGATAATAATGTGAACACTGGGGTGCCTGGGTGGCTCAGTCATTAAGCGTCTGCCTTCAGCTCGGGTCATGATCCCAGGGTCCTGGGATTGAGCCCCACATTGGGCTCCCTGCTCCATGGGAAGCCTGCTTCTCCCTCTCCCACTCCCCCTGCTTGTGTTCCCTCTCTTGCTGTGTCTCTCTCTGTCAAATAATAAATAAAATCTTTTAAAAAAAATAATGTGAACACTGCTTTTCATCCAACTATAAAAGGATACATGACTCTATTGGAGGAATGTGATCTGGCTTTTGGAAGGCTTAATCCACATCATGATATAGTAGAATGCATCCATATAATTTATAGATATACGAAAGAGTTTACAGTTGACTAACAAGTGTTATGTTTTCCAATCAGCTGAAGAATTATGAATTTTACTTTTGCATTTTTCTTTTTATATTTTGGAATAAGGTTTTTTTTTTAAGATTTCAAACTAAGCAGATGTCTGTAGTGCCTAATAGATACACATCATGAGAGTGGTGTTAGAACAACTCATCCTTGTCTGTTATAAAGTGAATTGACTGGAAAAAATAAGGAAATTGTCATTAATGACAGTATTAACAAAACATGTATTGAGTGCTTACTACACCCCAGGCATGTTCCGAACACTATTTATGTGTGATTTCATTTAATAAAATCTCACCAAATATATGGTATTGGTAGGATTCCTTTTATAGATGATGAATAGATATATAGAAATGTTAAATCACTAGGCTAGCGTCACCCATGCAGTGTCTCCCCAGAACCTGATAAAATCTAAAACATAAATCAAGAGATAGCAGAGAAGCACATTATTTAGAAACATGAAGTTCAGTACCAGAAGAAACAAATGACAAAAAAACCACATGCCTGTATCACTTTACAAAAGATTTAAAAATTAAAAATAAAGAAAACAAAAGCAACAAATGGCAAAATTATATCCCCAAATAAACTTTTCACGTGGCTTTCCACGTGGAGGTGATGCTTGGGTGAGTGTCCTTCCCCTCCCTTAGTACCTGAGTGACAGCATCAGAGTGCTCCAGAGGCCAGTATAATGCTCAAGGGATGATTGTCCTCTGCCTTTGGATTGTGTCTTGCTATACTATAATGCTTTCCACTCCATTTTGTTATTTTTTTTAAGATTTTATTTATTTGACAGAGAGAGAGAGAGAGAGAGAGAGATCACAAGTAGGCAGTCAGGCAGAGGGAGAAGGAGAAGAAGGCTCCCTGCTGAGCATGAAGACCGATGTGGAGCTCCATCCCAGGACCCTGGGATCATGACCTGAGCCAAAGGCAGACACCCAACTGACTGAGCCACCCAGGCACCCCTCCATGCCATTTTACAGTACAATAAGAGTATTATTAATAGAATGGAGTAATACAATAGAACTGAAATGGTCATGGGAAAAGGGGACAGAGAGAATCTTGATCAAACATTTGCATTCTGAATTATAGGGGGGCAGCGACAAGGTCCTTTGCTTTTCCAAAGCCTCCATTTATATGTTAAAATCCCTATTCCTTTGTTCATTTGCCAAACAGCACTTAAGTGACAAATGTTAGCAGATGTTAAGTTTGTCATGTTAGTTCCTGATGGTGGAGGGAACTGCTAGATACATGAATTAAATGGAGGGCAAACAGCCACCAGAAATCTCAGAAACTTTGCTGGTGTTTGTGTTTGGGTGGGAGGTGGTGGGTAGGGTTTAAAGATGAAAGGCACCAATCTCAACTATTGAACTAGTCAAAATCCTGAAAGCTTGATTTTTATAGTCCTATTCCAATAGCTAAAATATCTTAACCTAGTCAAATCTTTGCACTC
The DNA here is from genome assembly GCF_003265705.2 of Callorhinus ursinus. NCBI lineage: Eukaryota > Metazoa > Chordata > Mammalia > Carnivora > Otariidae > Callorhinus > Callorhinus ursinus. Next base: position 86,430,610 of record NW_027397072.1, read on the forward strand.
AGATTTGATCTAGACAATGCAGAGTGATAAATTGAATTCATTTTTCAGCATACTATCAAGCATTTTGTCTCACAGTATAATGCAGGGTTAAAACAATGATATTTTGAACCTCTCAGCCATTGTTCATTTTTTCTCGGTATACTTTGTCCGTGTCAAAACATTTCTCTTCATGGGGAGTCATCACTCACTGCCACTGGCAAACACATAGCTGAAGATGTACAAAGATAGAATGCTGGTAGGATGACAAAAATCATGATAAACACCACTGACAACATCCTTCTTTCTGACAAAACCTTACTGAGACTCAGAATCTAAAACCATGTGGTAAAGTTGGGTGAAAATTAAGGTATTTTAAAGTATGATTTTCTTCCAGCAAAGCAAGTTGAGTTATTAAATATCCCCAGCTCATGCTTAAAGTTTAATATATACAATGAACTAGGCAGAGCACATGACATGGAAACAACAGGAAACTAGTCATCCAAGCCCAGGAGAAAAGTAAACATGTTCCAGATGACAAGTAGTGGAATGTGGAAATGGGAAGATGAGGATCAGGTAGTATGCGGACGTTGAGACGAATACTAATGGCTGCCATCAAAGAAGTTGGTCAGTAAATCATGTAAAGAAAACTTAATTATTCTCACTTTTCTCCATAAGACTGTCATCAGGAACATTATCAACTGTAGAGTGGAAGTCACGGCATCTGTCTCTTGCACCATCTTGCCATGTTTTTCATGGTTTTTTTCCAAATCTTCCTGAGTGACCATTGAGTGAAATTTCCTTGATAATTTGTGAATCAATTAAATCCATTATACTTGTCTACTTTTTATTAAGAATGAGTTATTGTTTACTGGATTTGGCACTGACAGCATCTTTTTGACTATACCAAGGATTTTCATCTCCTAAGGTGTGATCACACACTGGGGGCCATGCCTGCCACTGCTGTTTACCACTTGGGAGATCAGGCTCCTGTTTCCAAGCGTCCTTTTAACTACCATCTAAACGTGACTGCGCTTTCCTCCCAATACCTGTGGGTGTATGATGGCAAAAATAACACTCATCATTTTTCACTCTTAATATGTTAGGGAAACATGTTGAGCCATAAAATTTTAGCTTCTTGTAAGTTGACATTCTCTTGCCATCCTCACCACAAGGAGGAAGTGAAATTCAGTATTAGTGCTTCCAAATGGCTTTGAAGTAAAATTGATATGTTTTTGTCAAATAAAGACCAGAATTACTTAAGTACTTATATGGGTTCTGTTAGAAGTAAAGATTTGTTTTGTTTTTCTTTTTTGTCTAACTATACCAACTCAAGATGTTTAAGAACTGCCGATGTCATTGAAATTCCAAAATTCTGATTTTCTTTCTCATTTCATGGTTCTTACAGAATATATGGAAGTAGAAATGGCCCTTGGTTATTTGACAATGAATATTAATTGTATTAATTTAAGGTTTGTTTACTAATGGGTCATTTTAGGAAACTTCCCTTCCTTGATTGAGCTTTTTTTGCAAAATTTGTTGACTGGTCTAATAAAATGGTTTGTTGTTGTGTATTATAGGTGACCATACTTGCCATTATAATTATTGCTTACACTAAAGATTAACTTTTTCTAAAAATGAACATTCTTAGGGCGCCTGGGTGGCTCAGTCGTTAAGCATCTGCCTTCGGCTCAGGTCATGATCTCAGGGTCCTGGGATCGAGTCCCACGTCGGGCTCCCTGCTAGGCAGGAAGCCTGCTTCTCCCTCTCCCACTCCCCCTGCTTGTGTTCCTGCTCTCGCTATCTCTCTCTCTCTCTCTGTCAAATAAATAAAAAAAATAAAATCTTAAAAATGAACATTCTTGCATCCACTTCATGAATGAACTACACTTTGCGTATGTATGTATGTATATATGTGTGTGTATATATATTTATTCATATATATTTCCTATTATTATTGTTACAATTTTATTTGCAATTTCTGAAAATATAATCCTAAACAAACATCTTATTTTGTTAAAAAACCCAAACAAACAAACAAAACTGCTGGGGCGCCTGGGTGGTGCAGTCTAAAAGTCAGACTCTTGGTTTTGGTTCTGGTCATGATCTCGGGTTGTCATCTCAGGGTCATGAGACTGAGTCCCAGGTCCAGCTCTGTGCTCAGTGTGGAGTCTGCTTAAGACTCTCTCTCCTTCTCCCTCTGCCCCTCCCCCTGCTCTTTCTCTCTCTCTCTCTCTCAAATAAAATAAATGAATCTTTAAAAAAAAACAACATGCCAATAAAAGGTGGGAGAAGGGAGGAAGGAAGATAAGAAAAAAAAGAAGAAGAAATTACTTCTATACTTGGAGGTAAGTCTGGACCCTTTATTTTTTAATATTATTATTTCAGTTGAATATACTTTAAGGAATTTACTCTTAAATTATGTCACCTGAATATGCTTTAAGGAATTCACTTAAAAAAATTTAATCAGTCCCACTGAAATCATTTTCTGGAGGTTTTAATACCAGGACTTTTATTTTAAAAATATGAAAATTTTTATAAGACCAAAGGTACAAATAGGAAAAATAAAAAAGTATATGCCCAGTCATGGGATACTGCAGTGGCTTCCAGCTTGGAGGAATCACAGATCAGAAACACCTTGACAAAGCTTTCAAAGGAATCGAACCAGATGGGTAACTTTTTATTTTACCAAGTAAACAAAAGCAAACAAGCAAAATCAACCTGCCAAACAAACAAAAAGCCCTTCCATGAGTTCTCATCCTCAATTTATAAAAGAAAGAACATGGTCTCAGAAAAAGAACTTTTTAAATTTAATGGTATTAGCTTTATGAGAAGTACAGTGTATTTTTCTGATTTCTTTTATAAGTTCTTTCTTGAGAGATGAAAACCTTACCACAAAATGGCCTGTGTAGTTTTATTCCTGCTGGAAATCACTGATTTAAAGGGCTGGCACTTCACTCAGCAACATTAAAGGAAACAATTCAGATAATGAAAAACAAAACAAAACAAAAAAATCTTCATTAAGAGCTCTACTCCTTCCAGATGAATGAACAGGGTCACTGGGGACTAGAAAAGATAAAAGCAGACACATTTGCTGCCACCATCATTAACAGAGACAGAAATCTGGAAATGAAGATTTAAAAAGTTAAAAGGTAGATAAACATTTCCAAAAAGATGTTACGTAAAGCACTACTTTCAGAAGTTGAGTGAAATGACCTGAGTCAGATCCATGACTTCTGGAGAATCACAATGCATGGCAGGTTGTCACAGTTCTGAGAAACTGCTGTGCCGCTCAAGGAAACCTGACTCACTTTGTTCAGGCAAATATTGTCTACCTCTATTTAACCTCAAAACTCCCCTTCTCATAACTGTAAACCTAGAATGTGTCGTATTCTTCAGTGTTCAGCTCATCTATCATACACTCCTATAAGACACAGATCTTTCAGGAGATTAAGGCATCAAGGATATAGGCATTAAAACTAGACCTTCTGGAGTTGTATCCAATGACTTAAATTGTATCCTTTCACTCATTAATTCAGCCTTCGTGGAGAAGGAACTGCATGCATAATAATCTTTCCATCACTGTGAAGAATTAAGTAATAGATGAGTACAGTCTAACTTCAAAGATTACAGTCTATGAAGAAAAATAAAACATATTCAAGAAGCAAAAATAGAATATTAGCAAACTAAATAAAAGTAACATAAATTATGCAGAACTATTGAAAGTTGAAAATAAAGAGGAAATAAGAGTGGGCTGAATATATAAAAATTTCTAACAAGTTTTTCCCCCCAAGCCAAACCTTAAAAAATTAATTCATTTTATGACTCTGAAAAATGAAATATCTGAAAAAACTAGAAAATCGCTCTAAACTTTTTCTTCCTCCTCTAACACTTGGTGCTATGATTGTAGGACAGAATTTCCCATCAGACAAAAATGACATCTGAAGAAAGTCAGGAATTTTCCTTTATCAAAATAAGTAGATAGTTCTTCTGTCACCCATAATCAGATCCCTAGAAATTATTCCAGATGAAAAATTCCATATGGCGGTTGTGGAAAGTAATGTACTTGACAAATACCTCCTATAGCAGTTTAAGGGCAGGAAGGGTATGCCTGTGATTCATGCCACACCCTAGTCCAGATGACTCTTCCTATAAGGACTGTTTGGGGCACACTAGACTTGTTCAAAACACTTTAGTATCTTCCCACTACATACACAACTCCTTTTGCATTGATCATCAAAATGTCCAGTCATTCATTTCAAACTGCCTTAAACTTGTGCCCCATGGTTCCTTTCTTAATTACAGTTATTGGATTGCAACTACATAACTGTTACAAGCTACTTTATGCAAAAGGGAAATATATTAAAAGGGTACAGGGATACCTTTAAAACACAGAGCAGTAAGTACAGCTTGTCTTGAAGAGGGCTGCACTAAGGAAAGAGAATCATAAAGAATCAAAATATTTATGTACTTAATTATTTTTGTTGAGATATAATTCTAAGACCACAAAGTTCATCCTTTTAAAGTATTTAACTCGGTGTTTAGTGTGTTTACAAGGCTGTGCAACCATCACCACTGGCTGATTCCAAAAGATTTTTAACACCTGAAAAGAAACCCATACTCCTTACAGTTACTCCCTACTCTGCTATCCACCATCCTGTAGCAAAGAGTAATGTTTTTTACTATGTCCATGGATCTTCCTATTTTGGGCATTTCATAAAAATGGAGTAATACAATGGGAGGCCTTTTGTGTCTTGCTTCTTACAGTTAGAAAATGTTTTCAAGGTGCATTTGTGTTGTAGCATGTATCAAGACTTCATACCTTTTTATGGCTGAATAATTCAATTGCACATCTATATCATGTTTTGTTTATGTATTCATCACCTGAAAGACAATTAGATTGTTTCTACTTTTTGGCTATTATGAATGATGCTGCTATAAACATTCATGTACACGTTTTTATATAAACATGTTTTTATGGGTATAGGCCTAGCAGTGAAGTTGCTGGATTCTATGGTGTCAGGGATTAAACTGTGTCTCCCTCCCACTCAAAAATGCATATGTTGAAGTCCTAGTGCCCACGCCTCAGAAAGTGACCTAATTTGGAAATAGAGTTGTTGCAGTTACAATTAATATGTGGTTAAGACAAATTCATATTACAGTCAGGTGGGTTGCTAATCCAAGAGCACTGGTGTCCACCAAAAAAGGAGAAATTTGGACACAAGCACACAGGCAGAATGTCATGTGAACAAGAAGGCAAAGACTGGGATGATGCATCTACAAATCATGGAACACAAAAGATTGCCCACAAACCACCAGAAGCTGGGAGAAATGCCCAGAACATATTCTCCTCACAGTCCTCAGAAAGAACCAAACCTGTGGACATCTTGATGTCAGACTTCTAGCCCCCAGGGTGAGGGAATAAAATTCTGTTGTTCCAGTCACCTAGTTTGTGCTACTTGGTGACAGCAGCCCTAGAAAACTAATACATACGATAATTCTATGTTTCATTTTTGAGGAACAAAGTGTTTCCAAAGTAGCTGCACCATTTTACATCCTCACCAGTACTCTGTGAGAGTTTCAATTTCCCCACATCTTTGCCAATAAACATTATTGTCCAACTTTAATTATTTCTCTCCTTTTGGGTGCAAAGTGTCATCTCATTGTGGTTCTGAGAGTATTTACTTATAATCCTCATTATTTCCAGAAGATTAGTAGTAAAGTCTCTATTTTCATTCCAGTTTTAGTAATTTAAGTCTTCTTTCTTTTTTCTTGGTTAATCTAGCTGAAAGTTTGTCAATTTCATTGATCATTTCAAAGAACCAACTTTGGTTTTGTTGATTTTTCTTTATTATTTTGTAATGCATTCCACATGCTGGACTCCAGGAGAAATTGTTCAACATATTTGTATATATGGGATATTGAATAATGTAATGAAGGGTGTTCTTTTTTTATAATTTCAGTGCAGTTCACATACAATGCCTTATTAGTTTCAGGTGTACAATGGAGTGATCCAACAGTTCCATACATTACTCAGAGCTCACCAAGACAAGATTTTTTATCAAGATTTTTCTCTATTGCTTTTCAGTTCTCTATTTTATTTATTTCCAATCTAGTCTTATTTCTTTCCTTCTACTTGCTTTGGATTTAGTTTTCTTTTCCCTTTTTAATGTCTCAAGGTTATTTATTTGAGAACTTTCTTCTTAATTCAGGCATTTACACTTCAGCACCACTTTAGTTTTGTCCTGTAAATTTTAGTATGCTGTGTCTTTGTTTTTAATTATCTCAAAATATCTTCTGATTTCCCTTGTGATGTTTTCTTCAATCCATTGGTTATTTTGAAGTACGCTGCTTAATTTCCACAAATTTGTGAGAGTTTCTTAAATTTCCTACTGCTGTTGATTCCAAATTTCATCCCATTGTGATCAGAGAACATACTTTTTATGATTTAAAGCCTTTTGAATTTATTGAGTTTTTTTTTATGGTGTAATACATGTTCTATTCTGGAGAATGTTCCATGTGCAATTGATAGGAATGTGCATTTGTTGTTATTGGGTGTTTTGTGGCCATTTGTTAGGTCTGCATCAAACATTAGCTGTTTGAGTCCTGTATTTCTTTGTTGCTCTTTTGCCTACTCTATTATTAAAAGTCATTTACTTTTAATAGACTTATGAATTATCTATGAAATTCCTACAATTCTCTCTGTCTTTGCTTTATGTATTTTGGAATCTCTTTTTTTTTTTTTTTTTAAATATTTATTGGTAGCCACTTGGTTTTTTTTTTAGGTTTTATTTATTTATTTATTTGAGAGAGAGAATGAGAGAGAGAGAGAGAGAGAGAGAGCATGAGAGGGGGGAGGGTCAGAGGGAGAAGCAGACTCCCTGCTGAGCAGGGAGCCCGATGTGGAACTCGATCCCGGGACTCCAGGATCATGACCTGAGCTGAAGGCAGTCGCCCAACCAACTGAGCCACCCAGGCACCCCTATTTTGGAATCTCTTGTCTGGTGCATATATATTTGTATTTGTTATATTTTCTTATCATTATAATAACATTACCATAACATTACAAATATAAAATATGCCTTTGTTTCTAGTAATAATCTTTGTCTTAAAGTCTATCTTGCCATATTAGTGTGGCTCTTCCAGTTCTCTTCTGGCTACTGTTTGCATGGTATATTGTTTTCCATCCTTTTATTTTCAACCTATTTGTGTCTTTGAATCTAAACTACATTTCCTCTATGCAATACAGAGTTGATTTTGTCTTTTTATCCATTCTGTTAATATATTAAGTGTAGAACTTAATACTTTTACATTTTGTATAATTACTGATAAGGTCAGATTTAAGTATACCATTTTGGTTTGTGTTTCTTTTATATCTTTTTGTTCCCCACGTCCTCCATTATTACCTTTTTTCTGTTAAGTAGAAATTTTTTTAGTGAAGCATTTAATTCTCTTGTCATTTCTTTTACTATACATTTTTGAGTTAAATTCTTAATGGTTCCTTTGAGGAGTATGGTCAACATCTTAATTTATTGTAACCTTGTGTGGATTATTACAAGAATAATTTCAATGTTATACAAAAAACTGGTCTTTTTATAGATCTGTTCTCCCCTCCCCACTTATTGTCACAAAATACATCTTTATACAATGTTCCCATCAACTTAGACTTACAGTTATTACAGTATGCATTTGCATTTTAAATCAAATAGAGAAAAAAGTTACAAAACAAAAAATATATTCATATTGTCTTTTATATTTACCTATGTGATTATCTTTAATGGTGCTCCTTATTTCTTCATGTGGATCCAAATAACTGTCTAGTGTTCTTTCTTTTCAAAATAAAGGACTAGGGTGCCTGGGTGGCTCAGTTGGTTAAGCGACTGCCTTTGGCTCAGGTCATGATCCTGGAGTCCCGGGATCGAGTCCCACATCGGGCTCTCTGCTCAGCAGGGAGTCTGCTTCTCCCTCTGACCCTCTTCTCTCTTGTGCTCCCTATCTCTCATTCTCTCTCTCTCAAATAAATAAAATCTTTAAAAAAAAAAAAAGGACTACTTTTAGTGTTCCTTGTAGGACAAGTCTGCTACCAATGAATTCTATTATTTATCTGGGATTTCTTAATTTCTTTTTCATTTTTTGTAGGGTCACTTTGTTGGATACAAAATTCTTGGTTGGCATTTTTTTTTCTTTCATGCTTTTAATAAGTCAGCCACTGCTTTCTGGCCTCCATGGTTTCTGCCTTTTTGATTGATATTTTTTCAGCACCGAGCCATTTAGATTTTCTGTTTTGTTTCTCTCACTTGTGTTTCCTTTATTCTGGATTATTTCTAATACTCTTTGCATCAGTCTAGACCTTGAAGTAAAATTTAGAATTCCTCAATTTGCACATACTCATACCAAAAGTGAGAGCCCTACAGAATTCTCAAAATCTTTGACTTATCACCATCAGAGATTTTTCACTGCCTACTGGCAACTGTCTATTCTTTTTTTTTTTTTAAAGATTTTATTTATTTATTTGAGAGAGAGAGAGAGAGAGAGAGAGAGAACATGAGTGGGAGAGAGACAAAGGGAGAGAGAGAGAAGCAGACTCCCTGCTGAGCAGGGATCCTGATGCAGGGCTCAATCCCAGGACCCTGAGATCATGACCTGAGCCAAAGGCAGATGCTTAATTGACTGATGTATTGACTATTCTAAGGTGCACCAGCCATTAGGATCTGACTGGGCCTTCTCTTTTCTCCCATTTCTATTTTCTACCTATCATCTCCCTGCTGAATCTCCCCTAATGTCTTCTGATTCTTTTTAGACAATATGATGGAATATTCAGTTCTCTTCAGATCTTATCCTCTAATTTATCTTTATGCTCTCTATTTCATATCCAATCTCATCAAAATGTTTATAAAAACAAAAAAGGCTTCTATTTAAAAAAAATATAACCTCCTTTGGAAGCAATTATCAATTCATATTATTCTCCTTTTCTGTTAAAAGATCACATTCACATTTCTGTACATGGGGTACCATTGTTCTTCCTCCTTACATATGATTTCCTGTAACACATTTTTATATCATGGAATATGATTATTTGGTAGGATCACTTATGCTGTTCCTCTAACTATAAGTTATTCTAAACTATAAGAATTTTTTTTAAAGTAAGTAAAAGGTATTCAGTATATAGCAGGGGATGAATAAATACTTTTTTTAAGAATAATAATGTAGATTATGTTAATTTACTTAATAAATACAAAAGACACGTACTGCAATTTATTGGTGGAGCTGAATGGTAGAGGAAGCCTTTTGATGTAGCATGAGCAGGATTTACAAAGGAAGTAAAGCAATGATAGGATGCTTGTTAAAGACCTAGTCAGCTTGAACATTATGGTCTATTCCACTGAACACTGTGGAAGCAAATATCTCTTTTTGATCAATCCTGGTTCATTCACCTGGAAGGGCTGGGTATGACTTTGCTTTTCATATGCTGATGAAGAGGGTATTTCATTTCTTTAGCTATTAATCCCCCTACAGTACTTAGAGAAATTCCAGCATTGTAGGCCACAAGCAGACTGAATTTTCTCTCTTTTACTCATGTTTGATGAGTTTTTCATACACAGAAACACAAGGTGAAACAAGGAAAAAAAAGAAAGAGCGATTCCTTGTACAGCTGATTTGTATTCAAAAGTGAATCATCCAAAATCTATTATACTGACTTTTAATCAAAAGGCAGATAGGATGGGAACTCTTTTTGCTACAGGGCACATTTCTTTTTAAATGGACTATCCTACCATAGTAATAAGGTCTCATTTAGGGACAGCACTTCAGACTGAGTTTTGTTACATAAAGAATTATATATGCTTTGTTACATAAGGGATTAACTTATTTTATTCACTGGGTAGGAAGGGCAAGCTTTATAATCATTTTTTTTTTTAATGAAGATACTAAAACACAGAGCAGTTAGATTTGCCTCGGTCACACTCAGAGGTGAATTCCTCTGATAGCAGGATTGGAGCAGATTTTTACAGTATCAACAGTGACTTAAGGGGCTGGAGTAGGGGCCTGGTGCAGGAAAGCCAAGTTTAGGTAGCTCCCCAACAAATACTTTTTTAAGAAACCATGAATAATAATCTTTAAATAAAAGAATGCACACCACTTTTGCAGCTCTTAATGATGATGAAGATAATTTTGGTGATGCTGATGATAATGATTGTGACGATAGTGTTAACATTTATCAGAAACTAACTATAGGCCAGGAACTGCAGTAGGTGCTTAGATTGAGTTAATTTATTAAATCCTCACAGAATCATTAAAATGTAAATTTCTTGGTCTGGATCCCATCAGGAGACAGAAGCCACACATAATTTGAACAGAAGTTTAATATAAAGAATTATAAAGCAATTATAGGAGAATAAAGACATAAAAGAATGTAAACGGTAACTTAGAACTGAAGGGAATGTCTAAAAAAGGAAAACGCTGGAAGTAGTGTTTCCCTCAAGACTGGGGTGCAGACCTCACTTGACAAGGGTTGCAGCCCACTGAATAGTGCAGGCATTTGCTAGGCTGCTCAGGCCAGAGCTGGACCACAGTCACGGGACAGAGGGAAGTTACCATCGGGGGCACAGGTGAGTGTAGATGGTGGTCAGGTATGCAGAGGGAGTGCTATTCACTGTTGGGCAGCATTGCAATGTGACCTGTGGTGACTGATGTCCATCCTGTGAAGGCCATGAGAAGTATCCTCTTAAACACAGGTGAACTGAGGCAGGTAGGAGGTGTACAGAGGGAGTTGAGATGCTACCACTGGGACAAACATAGGACATTGTGTGTTCATGGCCTGGGAGCTGAAGAGAGCAACTACCAAGGCCAGGTCAGGGCTATACGGTCACTGAGAGACTGCATACTTGGGGCAGGGTGTAGTAGGATGTCCTCACAGACTTGCAGTGCTGACCAGAAAGAGTAAAATCTCAGTGTACCAGAACCAGGAAGAGGAGTTTCCTTTCTCCATAATGCCCTCCAGCACTCTACAGAAAAAGCTTCACACTGTGCTTAACCATAAAGGAAAAACTCATTCTATCAGAGAAAGTACTAAAGGGTAAATTTCCAGCTGCAGGAGCTAAATTAAACTGGCACAGTAGGAATGCTAGCAATCCCTTTATATTTTTAAAAAATTATTTATTACCTTTTTGTGTTTATTATTCCAGCTTCATTGAGGTATGATCGAAAAATAAGAATTGTATGTATTTAGATTGCACATTGTGAGTTTTTTACTACAGACTTCTAGTAGTTCACCAAAATATGCTCTCACTTTGTATTTCTTTGTTGAAATTCTCTTCACTTATGCATTATTCTGGACTCAGTATTTTTCTGACCATTAATTTGAATTATCTTTTGAACAAATTACTTAAGTCCATTTTATTAAGGTGGTTTCTAGAGATTTGTCTCTTTTTTTTTAAAGATTTTATTTATTTATTTGACAGAGAGAGACACAGTGTGAGAGGAAACACAAGCAGGTGGAGTGAGAGAGGGAGAAACAGGCTTCCCGCGGAGCAGGGAGCCCATTGTGGGGCTCGATCCCAGGACCCTGGGATCATGACCTGAGCCGAAGGCAGATGCTTAACAACTGAGCCACCCAGGAACCCCTCTAGAGATTTATCTTGTTCTTTTGCTTGGGACCTACTCTGTTTCTTCATTTGTCTTGACATTCTAGGTCGATGTCTGTGCATTAAATAAAAAGGCCTCTTTTCCCATTCTTGACAGACTGGTCTCATGCAAGAGATAAACCTCATCAACTAGCCCAGCCTGAGCTCCTACTTCTTCTCAAAGCTTTAGCATCATCCAAGACTGTATTTATTCTTAGTGTCTCCCAGTAGTTCAGGTTGAAGATGCATCCATGTCTTAAAGGTGAAAGTCACAGTCAGCATCTAGATGCAGGCTGAATAGAAACTGGAGCCTCAGGCAGCAGCCTGTACAGTATGAACTCAAACCATTTCCATGGAGAAAGGGGAAGATAGGGGTGCTTGGGTGGCTCAGTCGGTGGGCGTCTGCCTTTGGCTCAGGTCATGATCCCAGGGTCCTGGGATCGTGCCCCGCATCAGGCTCCCTGCTCAGTGGGAAGCCTGCTTCTCCCTCTCCCACTCTCCCTGCTTGTGTTCCCTCTCTTGCTGTGTCTCTCTCTCAAATAAATAAATAAAATCTTTAAAAAAAAATAAAGGGGAAGATGGACATTTTTGCCTACTCCTTCTGTGCTGAGCCTAATCTTCAGTATAGGAGCAAGGGGTTCTCCTCTACTGGTTTAAAACTGTTTTTCTGGTTGCTATAGTCCTGTGGGGCTCATGAATGCAAGCCCCACTTGGCCATCAGACCTAGGTGATTTGGGGGCTTGCCCCACATGAAGAATGACAGAAGTTGGAGCTTGAGATTTGTGGACAAACTTCTTCCAGAAAGAAACTCATAACTTAGTGTCTTTTGCTGGAATGAACCAGAGGGAGAAAGTAGGTAAAGTTCCTAGTGGCTCTTTTAAGGCTCTGAGGAGAATCCCGGTCAATACCTAGATGTATACTAATTAGAAACCAGACCCTCAGGCAACAACTTTAACATATGCAGTCACACCACTTCCAGGGTTAAACTGAGGAGATCTTTATTTTTGTCTGAGTCCTTTGTGCAGAGCCCTGGAGAGACACCCACAGTGAGCTGGTGTACCTGCTAGAAGCTGCTACTTCGTTTGCTATAGTCCTCAGGACTTCTGAATGGAAGCCCCACAGGCTTGCAGAGCTAAGTGATTTGGAGGCTTTTCCTCCCGATGACAGCCTTAAAAATTGGAGCACTAGATATATGTGGCCCAAACCCTTCACTCTTCAGGAAGAAATGGGGAATTGGGGGTTCCCTCCTGATTAGTATAGGACTGTGAAGTAGGGAGATTTATGGTGAGAGTGTGTCTCAGCCTTTCCTCCACATTTTGGTATGGGTACCATTTAGTTGTCCGATGTGTAGCAGTGACTGAACTAGTGTCTGGATTTCTCTCAGAGGCAACTGCTCCAAGTGTAGCCAGATGTTTGGTGAGCCCATGGGAAAAGGGAAATTCAGGAGCCACCTATGTTACCATCTTCGCCCAGAGTCACTGCTTTAACTTTAGATCTCATACCAGCAGGGGTTATCTACTGAATCTACCAGGAGCCTGATGTGAAGCCATCTTCTTGATATGTCCAACTTCTATCAGAGACATAGAAAATGGTGACTCTGTAAATTTGTTATTTTGTTTTTTTTTTTTTTT
>NW_027397072.1:86483837-86508171 GCF_003265705.2 Callorhinus ursinus
GCACAGAAGTCAGTGGCATTCCTATACACCAACAACAAGACAGAAGAGAGACAAATCAAGGAGTCGATCCCATTCACAATTGCACCCAAAACCATAAGATACCTAGGAATAAATTTAACCAAAGAGGCAAAGGATCTGTACTCATAAAACTATAAAATACTCAGGAAAGAAATTGAAGAAGACACAAAGAAATGGAAAAACGTTCCATGCTCATGGATTGGGAGAACCAACATTGTGAAGATGTCAATGCTACCTAGAGCAATCTACACATTCAATGCAATCCCCATCAAAATACCATCCCCTTTTTTCAAAGAAATGGAACAAATAATCCTAAAATTTGGATGGAACCAGAAGAGACCCCGAATAGCCAGAGGAATATTGAAAAAGAAAAGCAAAGCTGGTGGCATCACAATTCCGGACTTCCAGCTCTATTACAAAGCTGTCATCATCAAGTCAGTATGGTACTGGCACAAAAACAGACACATAGATCAATGGAACAGAATAGAAAGCCCAGAAATGGACCCTCAACTCTATGGTCAACTCATCTTTGACAAAGCAGGAAAGAATGTCCAATGGAAAAAAGACAGTCTCTTCAACAAAGGGTGTTGGGAAAATTGGACAGCCACATGCAGAGGAATGAAACTCGACCATTTCCTTACACCACACACAAAAATAGACTCCAAATGGTTGAAAGATCTAAATGTGAGACAGGAGTCCATCAAAATCCTAAAGGAGAACACAAGCAGCAACCTCTTCGACCTCAGCCGCAGCAACTTTTTCCTAGAAACATCGCCAAAAGCAAGGGAAGCAAGGGCAAAAATGAACTATTGGGATTTCATTAAGATAAAAAGCTTTTGCACAGCAAAAGGAACAGTCCACAAAACCAAAAGACAACCGACAGAATGGGAGAAAATATTTGCAAATGACATATCAGATAAAGGGCTAGTATCCAAAATCTATAAAGAACTCATCAAACTCAACACCCAAAGAACAAATAATCCAATCAAGAAATGGGCAGCAGACACGAACAGACATTTTTCCAAAGAAGACATCCAAATGGCCAACAGACACATGAAAAAGTGCTCAACACCACTCGGCATCAGGGAAATCCAAATCAAAACCTCAATGAGATACCACCTCACACTAGTCAGAATGGCTAAAATTAACAAGTCAGGAAACGACAGATGTTGGTGGGGATGTGAAGAAAGGGGAACCCTCCTACACTGTTGGTGGGAATGCAAGCTGGTGCAGCCACTCTGGAAAACAGTATGGAGGTTCCTCAAACAGTTGAAAATAGAGCTACCATATGATCCAGCAGTTGCACTACTGGGTATTTACCACAAAGATACAAATGTAGGGATCTGAAGGGGTATGTGCACCTCAATGTTTATAGCAGCAATGTCCACAATAGCCAAACTGTGGAAAGAGCCAAGATGTCCATCGACAGATGAATGGATAAAGAAGAAGTGGTATATATACACAATGGAATATTATGCAGCCATCAAAAGGAATGAGATCTTGCCATTTGCAACGACCTGGGTGGAACTGGAGGGTGTTATGCTGAGTGAAATAAGTCAATCAGAGAAAGACATATATCCTATGACCTCACTGATATGAGGAATTCTTAATCTCAGGAAACAAACTGAGTGTTGCTGGAGTGGTGGCGGGTGGGAGGGATGGGGTGGCTGGGGAATAGACATTGGGTAGGGTATGTGCTATGGTGAGCGCTGTGAATTGTGCAAGACTGTTGAATCACAGATCTGTACTTCTGAAGCAAAATAATGCAACATATGTTAAGAAAAAAGAAAAAGAAGAAGATAGCAGGAGGGGAAGAATGAAGGGGAGTAAGTCGGAGGGGGAGACGAACCATGAGAGACGATGGACTCTGAAAAACAAACTGGGGGTTCTAGAGGGGAGGAGGGTGGGGGTATGGGTTAGCCTGGTGTTGGGTATTAAAGAGGGCACAGTCTGCGTGGAGCACTGGGTGTTATGCACAAACAATGAATCATGGAACACTACATCAAGAACTAATGATGTAATGTATGATGATTAACATAACAATAAAAAATTAAGAAAAAAAAGAAATAAGCCTCCTTGGAGCTTCCCTTATCTAAGAGCAGAAAATTCTGAGCAATGAAAACTGCCATAAATCCTTTCTCCCAAGGGCAGTTTCATAGCCATGAAGAGGACAGAAAGTCAACACAAAGATGGACCTCTACAGATAAATAAAATTTACTAGAATAATTCTTTTCTTACATTAGCTTCCCCATACATTCACTTTCCCACATTTCCCACTTCTGGAAGTTCAACCCTTTTTCTTTGTCTTGTCACTTCTCCATAAATGTATTGTCCTTTTTTAAAATGGTATCCGAACCCCCAGTCACAACTACCTTTTGGGGTTTTCATTTCATTTTGATGAAGCCCCACATAAGCATATGAAATAAACCTTTTTATCCTGTTAACCTGTCTTTTGTCAGTTCCGTTTGCAAGGACCCAATCACCAAACCTGAGGATGGATGAAAAAGGTTTTTCTCCCTCCCTGATACAGCCAAGCATCTTGAAAGAATGATCTGTAATTGCTGATTCCACCCTGTCGTCACATTCCATTCTTGCCTAACTCACGGCAACCCAGTTTTTGATCCCACCACCCATGGGTCTGTTTTTTAACTGCCATGTTGTATTTCTCAACACAACTGACTACTTTTCTTTTTAGACTTCTGTGGCAGCCCACACTCCTGGTTTCTAACATGATTGCTGCCCCTTCTCTGTCTCTTACCTGATTCATTCTCATTCAATCTCTAGATGTTAATGTTTATACTTAAGCCTCCTCTCTTATCCATTCATCTTTTTTCTTTATGTAATTTCAACCACAGCATTTAAAATATATATTACATATTTGTTGATGATGCCCAGATTTGCCTGGATTTCCATCTTTAACATAAATCTCCAACTCACACATCCAACTTGCCTATTTGAGATCTCAGTCTGAATGGCTAAAAGGTACCACTAACTTGACATACCAAAAATAATCACTTAACTTCACACATGAGCCTTTAGAATTGCCTCCCCTACAGCCTTATCTGTTTCAGTAAATGTTACCATTTGCCCAGTTGTTCAGTCCAAAAATCCAGAAGCAAGGCTGCTCATCTTTTCCTCATTCTTTCCATTCAATCCATCAGGAAGGCTGTGCCCATAAAATGTCTCTTATGTGACAACTTCTCTGCTCCCTCAGAGCTACCACCCCAGTCTAAGCCAACATGGGGTTTTGTGACAAGCCTCCTAACTAATCTTTCTTCTCTTCTTGCTTCACATACCTGCAGAAGTGATATTTTTAAATTGTAAATCAGAGCATGTCCCAAATCTGCTTAATGTTTCAGTGGTGGCTCTCTTCTTGGACTTAAAAAAAAAAATCAGAATCCTTAATACAGTCTCAAAAGCTTCCATGATCTGGTTTCTACCTGCCCCTTCAACCTGCTCTCTGACAACCCTGTTACTAACTGTGCTCAGTTCCATTGGCCTTTTCATTGTTGTTTGAACATATCACTCTCTCTACCACATTAGGGCTTGTAGTGTAAGTGGTTTCCTCTGTGTGGACACTTCTACCAGATTTTTCTTTACATGGCTTGCTCCTTCAGTCATTTGTGCCTCAGATCAAATTTAACATTACCAGTGAGATCTTCCTTGACCACCTAATATAATTAGAAATTTCCCAACTTTACTTGTCCCCATCTAAGCCCTGGTGATATCACCTAACTGGTGATAAATATATCACCAGTTTTTTTTTTTTTTGCTTCATATAGTTAATTGCCCATATGTGTCTGTGAGTGTAAATACAACCACAAACTTAGTGATGCATGAAGATGTGTCTCTCTTTCTCACACATACACACACACACACACACACACACACACACACACACATTTCAATTCCAAGTGAAAAATGTACATCTCTTGCTTCTTTCTCTAACTTCAAATCTTAAAAGTTTCTCATCTATATGCAGTAGCTGGATCAGATAGAGGAGACATTGGTTAGGACATTCCATCCACACCAAAGGCAAGGAAAATTTTCAATACACAAGAGCTTTGATACTTGCTAACTGCTTAGGGAAAGATAGCACCCTGAGAAAGGTGGAGGGGACAGGGCCTTCAAGAGGAAATAAGCAATGAAAACTCTAAGAGACCAAGGAAAGGGAGAAGAATGAAGAGAAAGACCCAAGTGGGACATTCTCAATAGGATTTGGATAGCTGACATGGGCACATCATAAATGCCTGCAGGGTGAAGTTCCTTGCTCTTATTCTGCTTTTCTATCCTCTTGACTGCAAACCAAAGAAGATGGACCTGTGTGCACAAAATGCTTGATTCTCTTAGCTCTGATCATACATGTAAGATGAGCTGGAAGTCTCCCCTAAACCATTCTGCAAACCAGAACTCAAACCAGTGACCTATTTTGCCTCCAGACAAACTATTTTCTCCATTAAGGCACATTCATTCTTCCTTTTTCAAGCATAGTTTCACTTTCAAACTCTTTCTGATTACTAAATACCAGTAGGTATTGCACTGAATCTGTTCTGCTGAATATTCTCAAACCTAAGACAAAGGGACCATTTGTTGGCGTCTAAGAGGCTGCTTGCCAAGGGCAATGTTAGTGTTCTGGAAGTGCACATTCCTCCTATCCAAGTGAGCAGAAAAGAATATTTCAACAGTACAAGCACAACACAACATCAGGCAAATGGAAGACAATGAGCATGGGATGGCCCATTGGTTCAATACACTTGGGAGTCAATGGATATGCACCAATTGTTCCTTGAGCTGGAGCTCAGAGTGCTGCAGGAATCAGGAAGTAGAAAGTCAGAAAAGCAGGAGGTAAATAATGAGATGTTAGACATGTTATAAGATGAGATTGTACTTCATTTTTTTGCCCTGGTCCAACTCTGCAGTTTCAATGATCTCCCATAAACTACTTTATTTGTGCACATATGAAGTCAAGGCCAATCTAGAGCAGGATTCTGGTGAGCACAATGGCCTGAAATGGAAATACACATAATTTTTGTCTCCAAAATAATTTGACCTGCATACCCTGGGAAAGCAGCTCCCCCTAAGGTGAGGAAGGTTTGTGCAGATTAATAAGAGAGCAACACACAGAAGCTACAAAAACTCAGGTAGGGAAAAAAAATCATGATCAGAGAATAATCTGTGTTAAATTAGTAGTGCTGGCTATCAGCATGAAAATACTACATGCAAATTCGCTGCAGGTAACTTAGCATTAATTACTAAAGAGTTCTGTTTTTCTGACCTTCTCTCCAGCATTTCTCCCTGTTTATGCACTTTCAGTTTCCCTGTATTTCCTTTTGTCAGCTTAGCTTTTATTGGGTCAGCTGGGAGGTGCAGCACGTGGTTGTGCCTACAGCATGAAACATTGGGCTTATCTTGGGATTTCCATATAGACATATAGCTTCAATGCTGCTAATATGGCAATTCCCATGAGTAGCATTGGTAGCCTTTCCAATACACGGTGCTCACTTATAAATATCCATGTGTTTATTTCTCAGAACAGCAGCTACATTATAGAACACACTGGTTTGATCACTTCAACTCTGTTCTGCTTAGAAAGCCAATAGAACAAAGCCGAAAGAAAAGAAATTGAAGTTACAATTTATTTATCATGATTGCCACCTGCCACTACAGAGTTGAGTTGCCAGTAACCTTCAGGAGGGGATTTCTGTCAAGAAAACCTGGAAAGGCAGATCAGGGACCAAGAAACCTTACTAATTTGCTTTTGAGCACTCCTGTAGATAGCTGCTATTTTAAAGACTAGGAAGGACTTATATATGTACCACCATTGCAGTATTTCCCATTCAATTATGCAAAAAGCTTTTGACTGAATGTTGAGCAGATTCAGTCATGAACTATCTTCTTTGTATACATCCTTTTCCTTTAGACAATGTGCACCCTTTCAGCCAAGTGAACCACTGCTTTCTGACTCTCCATTGATCATCTCACACTCAATACCTTCATCATACTAGAAAATGCGGCCATAAACTGAAATCTAAGGCTATTTTGTCAACATCACTTGCAGCGGCAACCTAAGTGACAAGAACATGGAGGTGGTAGACATTGATACTAAAGAACACAGCATCTTATTCTTCCACTCTGTGAGTTTTAGTTTGTTTGGTTTTGCTGTATATCACTTGTCAGTCTCATCTGCCACCAGACTATAAAATCCACAGGGACAAAGACTGAGTCTTGGCTATATTTTATTTCTAACATCTGGCAAGTATCTGACACCTGAGAGACACATATAAACTGGCTGTTGGATTATTTTGAAAGGTCAGTGTGGAAGGGTTCATGAAGGATATAGGTCTTACTCTGCTTATTAATCAGATAACTGGTGGTGGTAAGAATCTTGAGGTCAAGTCTGTTACAATAGTCCAGGTTCATAAAATTAAAAGGTAAAAATGGATTTGAATATTTTATTCATTTATTCAACAAATATTTAATGTTTATTATTGTTGGAGAAGTAGCAGTGAAAATACATAGAGATCCCTACCACAAATAGTTATAGTGGGAGAGTCAGACAATAGACAAGAGAAACACACACACACACGTGTCCGCATGTGCACACATATTTTACATAGTTCTAAGGAAAACAAGGCAGGGAAGAGGGCTGGAAAATACTGAGAGGGGTATAAAGCATTGACATTTTAGTTGCAGTGATTAGGGGAAGCCTCCCTTATGGTATCTCTGAGTAAGCACCCAGAAAAATTGTGGGAGTGAACCATGTACGTATCTGATGGAGGGATGCTCTGGTGCACAGACTATGAATAGCAGTATGATCATATGTTCTAGAAATAGCTCGTAGGCCAATCTGGCTACAGCAAAATGAAAGAGAAGGTAAATAGGAGGTGAAGTCACAGAGAGATCAAGTAGAACTTTGCAGATCATAGTAAGGGCTTTCATTCGCTTACTGAGTGAGATGAGGCAACATTAAGCAGAACAGTGACATAAATGACATATTTTAACAGATCACTCTAGCTGCTATGATAAGAATAAGGTCAGAATCAAGAATACTAAATTTAAAAACTATTAAAATATTTTAGGCAAGTATAGTGGTAGCTTGAACAATGGTAGTAGTAGTCGAAGTGATAGAAAGTAGTAAGTTTCTGGATCTATTTGAAGTTATAACTAAAAAGATTTTGTGATATGATATGAAAGGAAAAAAGGAATTAAGTATGACTTTAAGGTTTTGTCCTAAACAACTGGAAGGATTTTCCATTAACTGGGATAGAGAAAAACATTTTAAAGATCAGGATGGTACGCGACAGGTGAAATAACAGAAACTCAGCTTAGGACATATTAATTTGAGATGCTTATTAAGCATTCAAGTGGGATGTTGAGTGGGCAGTTGGATACATGGGTGTGGAGTTTGGAAGAGGGACCCAAAGATATGAATTTGAAAGCCATCATAATATAGATTCATGAGACTGAATGAGATCCTATAGGGAATGAGTGTTGAGGAAAGAACAGAGGTCAAGGGGAATACCCAATTGTAGAGGTTGCAGTGATGAAAAAAACTGATGAGGTAGACAGAGGAAAATCCAAAGAAATAAGAAAACTAGATGAGTATAGATTCATGGAAGCCAACTGAAGAAAGTTTCAAGAATGAGAATGGTCAACCATGTGAAATGCTAAGGATAAATGAAGTGAGATAAAGACTCAAATGTAACCATTGTATTTTTTTTTTTTTGGTTTTTAGTTGTATTCCTTTCTTTTTGGTAACATTTTCTACTGATATGATTTCAAATATAGGAAAGTTGCTTGAATAAAATAAGGAACTCTCCTGGTCTTTGTATCCATATTTGCCAAGTGTTTACACTTTGCCCTACTTGTAGTATAATTCTCTCTATATATCTATCTATAGAGATATATGTATATACCTACATATATAAATATATAGATATGTATTTACTTATTTATTTATTTTTTGGAAACTTTGTGTCCCTTTACTCCTAAATAGCTCAGTAATTATTTCCTAAGAATGAATATATTCCTTTATATAATGGCAATATAGTTGGCTAAGTCAACAAACTTAAGAAATATGAATATATAGTGATCTAATCCATTGTCTCCATTTGCATTTTCTCAACTGTTTTCAAAATATCTTTTATAGTTATTATTTTTTAGTCTAAGATCAAATACAGGATAATACATTACAATTACTTGTCATACCTCTTTAGACCCTTTTAATTTGGAATAGCTTCTCAGCCTTTCCATATCTTTCCTGACCTTGATATTTTGTAAGAGTAGAGACCAATTATTTTTTAGAATGTACTGAAATCTGAGTTTGTCTGATGTTTCCTTATGATTAGATTCTGCACTTTTGGCAGGGATAGCATCAAAGTGATATTATATCCTTCTCAATATCCTATTAGAAGGCACGTCATGCCAGTTAAGATGGTGTTTGCGAGGTTTCTCTACAGTAAAGTGACTTTTTTCCCTTTTAGGTTAATGTTTGGTGATAATTTTCAGAGATAATTTTCAACAAGTAAATATCCAATTACATATTAAATTTTCAGCTATTAGTTTTAAGGCAGATTGATATTCTTTTTTCTCCACCATTTTTTATATTAATTGACACTATTGTGAGGAAGAGCTTACTGTTCTTCATTTTTTGTTATATGGTTCTTTGTTTTGCTTATTTATATCACCATGTATTAATGGTTTTTTTATTATTCAATAGGTGATAATTCATCATATAATTATTTATCTATCAATCTAATTTCCAAGCCTGTGACATGACTACTATTTTCTTAGGTATGGGTGTGAATGAGCAAAACTTGTAAATATTGGTCATGTTTCCTTTGTCAATTTTTTTTCTTTTATGTGTAATGATTCCTGTGTCCTATTTAATTAATCTTAGTCCATTCCAAATTATAGAAAAAATTCTCAATAATATCACTGGGAAGGACAGATTGTGAATTTCCAAAAAACATTTTCAAAAAAGGAGAAAGAACTCTGGCAAAAATTGTCAAAATCAGCTTTTCCAGAACTTAAAATTAATGCTGGGAGAATTTATTAAAAAAAAAGCTAAACCTCAGTAAGAACATGAGTTTTGTGGTATTGTTACTTGCCCTGTACTCACACTCTTTAGCTCCTTGGTATCCTTGAAAATCAACATTGCTCATATGGCAAACCAGCAGCCTAGTGGCCCCTGGAAGTCTCAGTATAAGTGGGAGCTCTCCCAAACCCCATTTTCAGAGAATTATCATTATTAGACCTTTTTGGAATTTCCCTAGAAAATCCCACTCACAAAGACTTTTTTTTTCCCCAAGTTTTTATTTAAATTCCAGTTAGTTAACATACAGTATAATATTAGGTTCAGGTGTACATTTTAGTGATTGATGAATCACTTACATACAACACCCAGTGCTCATTACAGCAAGTACCCTCCTTCATATGCATCACCTATTTAACCCATCCCCTGGCCATCTCCCCTCCAGTAACCCTCAATTTGATCTCTATAGTTAAGAGTTTGTTTCCTGGTTTGCCTCTCTCTTTTTCTTGTTTCTTAAATTCTACATATGAATGAAATCATACAGTATTTGTCTTTCTCTGACTGACTTATTTTCCTTAGCATAATACTCTCTAACTCCATCCATGTCATTGCAAATGGCAAGATTTCATTCTTTCTTGTGGCTGAGTAATATTCACACATATATATACATGTATGTCATATATATATATCTCACATCTTTTTTATCCATTCATCAGTCAGTGGACATTTGGGTTCTGCCCATAATTTGGCTATTGTTGATAATGATACTATAAACATCACGTACATGTATCCCTTTGAATCAGTATTTTTTAAAAAAATATTTTATTTACTTGAGAGAGAGAGAGTGAGAGAGAGCACGAGAGTGGGGTGAGGGGCAAAGGGAGAAGTAGACTCCCTGCTGAGCAGGGGTCCTGATCGAGCCTTCATCCTGGGACTCCAGGATCATGACCTGAGTTGAAGGCAGCCACTTAACTGACTGAGCCACCCAGATGCCCCTGAATCAGTATTTTTATAACCTTCAGGTAAATATCTAGTAGTGCATTTGATGGATTGTAGCAACCTATGGAATGGAAGAAGATATATGCAAATGACATATCTGATAAAAGGTTAGGATCCAAAATCTATAAAAAACTTATAAAATTCAACACCCACAAACCAAATAATCCAGTTAAAAAATGGGCAGAAGACATGAATAGACATTTTTCCAAAGAAGATATACAGATGTCTGGCAGAAACATGAAAAGATGCTCAACATCACTCATCATCAAGGAAATACAAATAAAAACTACAATGAAATATCATCTCACACCAGTCAGAATGTCTACAATTAACAACAGAGGAAACAGCAGGTGTTGACGAGGATATGGAGAAAGGGGAATGTTGGTATATTGTTGGTGGCAATGCAAACTCACGTAGCCATTTTGGAAAACAGTATGGAGGTTCCTCAAAAAGTCAAAGACTTGTCTTTATTTGATCTGACTCAGGACTCTCTTAGTGAGAATAGCCTTTTCCTCCAGGGTGTTTAGCAAAAGGAATCATCAGCAGTTGTTCAATATTGCAGCTACCTGAGGAAGTGATGACAGTTGGTGCAAGTAACAAGCTAACCAAAAATTTTAAAGGAAAAGCTGGGGAATTAGATGCCAGTAGGGGGACTGTGTAAAGCTCAGGCCTATTCCTTGAAATACAGAATATCACACCCATGTGTAGAACTGTGCACATCCTCAAAAAAGACCTAATCTGATTGATCTGATTGACCTCAAGTCTGTTAAATCAGGAAGTGAAACCAAGGCAGAATTGTAAACTGCCTAACTGAATGTCACTCACATGACCCAATACACACATAGCTTGCAGCAAAAAACTGAGAGGCTTATTGATTCCTGAAATTTAAGGAAATCTCTGTCCATTCAGTAAATGATTACTAATCTAACCAAATGGAGTTGTCAGTGGTCACAAAGAACAAAGAATACAAACTTCACAGAATTAGCTCAACAAAGTCCTTAAATAAGGAAATAATAATGGCAGTATAAATAAATTTGATAATGGAAAAACAATAGAGAATATATTGAACTTCACCAAAATTAAAAAGTTTAGTGCTTCAAAAAACACTATCAAGGAAGTGAAAAGAAAACTCACAGAATGTGAGAAAATATTTGCAATTAATTCTCTAACATATGAACAACAATTCTCTTAAAATTGCAAAAGTGATCACATGACTTTTTAGCTCAAATATTTTCCTCTTACCTAAAATATACCAAATTAAACAAAATCAGGAGAATTTTTCTCATGCAGTTTGTCAGAACAAGGTAAATTATACTTTTAGTAAAGATGCCTTTGTTTAATCACCCAGTATGGTTAGTGTTTGTGTGTGGCATTATTAAACTTGTCCATTTTTTTTGTCTCTTAAGCTTTTGGCATGTTCTTCTTAGTCTTAGCCCATTTTTTTTAATGTAGACTTCTCTTTCATTTACCCATAATGGGATATATATCTCCACCCTTGTTTCCTATGAACTGTCTCCCTAAATGCCTACTCATCTGTAGCCTTTGTCCTTTGTGTTTGGAATTTCTGGAACTGAGCACTCCCTGGTATGTTGTGTTAATGGAAAAGCTACTATTGCTCTGAATAAAGTTTCCCTTCAGTCATTTGCTCCAACCAAAGATGATCTACATGTTTGTTATCTCTTGCTAACCCTGCCTTTAGCCTTTACCCAAAATCTTTCTGGAGTAACTACCCCTTACAACAGGCTTTTCCACCAGCCAGATAGCCTCTCATAGACACACATCCACATCTTTGTTTCAATCAGCAATCCTTCAGGTCCTTGTTTGATTTCATGTCTTCCCATTTTCCAACTACATATATATATATACATATATATATATATATACATACATATATATATACATATATATATAAAACAACACATCTTTATTATTAAGCAAATGCCCTTCTCATGGATACCGGGTTCACAAAAGACTTTTATTTTGACTAAGATAGCTGAATGTATTTAAAACTCTAATTTAACATCCAAGACAATTCAATCATCTAAAAAAAGATGCTAATACAAAGATTGATGACCAAGGCTATTAAAAAACTAATGTATTTCAAAAAAGTAGTAGAAACTTGTGAAGGGAATTTCTTAATTGAATGTATATGGTACCCTGATATTTTTTTAAAGATTTTATTTATTTATTTGACAGAGAGAGACACAGTGAGAGAGGGAACACAAGCAGGGGGAGTGGGAGAGGGAGAAGCAGGCTTCCCACCGAGCAGGGAGCCTCATGTGGGACTCAATCCCAGGACCCTGGGATCATGACCTGAGGGGAAGGCAGACGCTTAATGACTGAGCCACCCAGGCACCCCCAGTATCCTGATATATTAAATCTCTGTGTTTCTCTCTGAATGTGTGTGCCTATATCTCTATATCTATAGTTATATTTATATCTGTATCTGTCTATATTATCTATCTTTCCTGTGGTGGATTGGAAAAATGGCAAGGGATATAAGTTTTCAGGGCAAGATACTTTGAAACAGCAGCCAAATATCAGAAAATCCAAAAATAAAATGAAAAACACAGTATGGTTTCTAATTGGTTTCTAATTGGGAGCAAGTCCAGGAAAAGATAAAGGAAGAAGCTAAGAAATTATATGAAATCTTAAGATTTATCATCTCATTAATATTGCCAGAGAAGACAATTCTATCATCTCTTATCAAAGGGATGGTACAATAAATAAGCTTTTTTAATGAGTTAAATTTTTCTTAAGGGGAAAAAATTTTCTGCAAATGGCCGACTCCTTTTATGTGTTACATATTTTTTTTTAGAAGACACTGGCTTTCATGAATATCTCCTTTAAAATATCTACTTGGCAATAACTTTCAAATATTTGTTTGATGTAATAAGAGCACTAAGAAATTGTTAAGAGAAAATATAAAAGTGCCATTTTGAACAGAAGAAGGTACACATTTATAGTTGAATATGGAAGAAAGAAAATCAGAAGAAAGTCAATACTTCAACATACTAAGGGGAGCTTGTAGTTGAATGCAGAAGGCATCCTTAGAAAATATTGTTTCTTACATGTTGACATTCTTTAATTTCTGAAATCTATGACTTCCTTGTTTTTGTTTGTTTTGTTTTTGTTCATTTTTAAGAAAATCCTCAGAAGACATTATCATGATGCCCTATGAAGTTTTATTACATAATGTCAGGACTATTGCTCACTCTTTACATTTCTCTTGTGATATATACAAAGTGTGTTAAATTCTAGCAGCATGAAACTTGGAAGCATGGTTACTTTTTGATCACCACACGTATTTAGAATAAGATTAATTGCTTTATATGAATAGTTAGAGCTAAGTTTTAATTTGCTGAGATTTACACACATCCTGGGTGGTGAAGTGTGCTCCCAGACAGATTCCTCAGACTATCTTAAACCTCAAGAGAAATCAACTTCCTTAAAACCAGAAATATCTATGACTTGACATAAAAAAGAAGTTCAACAGGTTTTGTTCTTTGCCTTTTCTTTACTTGGCCTGGAAATTTTTCCCCTCATAGAGACTGACAGAAGCTTAACTTCTTGTCCCAAGACAGCTACAGATCAAGTGTTAGACCATGAGATCTTGGGTGTCACAGCACATACATATATAAGAAAGATTTATTTCTTAAATTTGGTTTCACTCATTACATGTCCAAGGTTATGTGTCTAGGAAATCATTGTTTCTTATAACTTATATCAAAACTACCAGCCTTATTATGGCATTATGTGAAGGGGATCAATAGTACAAATTACAGTAACATTAATGTTAAGATCTATTGAGTGTTTATATTCACCAAACACTGTAGACATCCAACATGCACCTAATCCTCATATGCGGCACGAACTACCTCTATCACCATTTTATTTACATTTGAAAGAACTGCAGTTCAGACAGTTTAAGTAACTCCACTAAGTTCAGAATCAGGATTTAACTCACTCTCTTAACTGTTATGTTTCTTTTCTGCTTTTTGTATTACGAATCAATAACATGAATTCTTTCCTGTAGTTTTCTATTCTCTTTTATTTCAAGGCTTCTGTTAAAAATTGGATGAGTTTTTATCTGTGATTTTATGATTCCTTCTCCTTATTTATTCATTGTTCCATCTGTAAAGACTAAATGCTGTGTTTCATCAATTAAATCCAGTGTCTTATTGATTGCTCTCCCTCAAGGTTTCATTACCCATGTCTTTAATGATTCATAGACTTCTAATAGAAAGTGTTTGTTGGGAAAAACTACATTATTGTCACAGTGATTTTCAAAGTCACTTCATTATACATTTTCTGCTATATGCAAAAAGTATTCTAGAAGAATATGTAGCTCTTGTAAGAGCTGACTCATTTTCTCTTATTTCTAGATACACATCATGAAGCACCATTAAGAATTTGTATGTGTAATAGCTTATAATAGTTGAATTACCATAAAAATATTAATGGCCAAATACTTGTAAAGATGCAAATACTACAGCAAAATAAAAAATTATTTATAGAGATTCCTAGAAGGCCTATTTTTTTCTTCATCATAGTTTTTTCATTTATTTAAAAAAGTGTTAATGTCTGTTGATGGAAATGCAAGTTGGTATAGCCACTCTGGAAAACAGTATGGAAGTTCTTCAAAAATTTAAAAACAGAGTTACCCTATGAACCAGCAATTTCACTACTAGGTATTTACCCAAAGATACAAATGTAGTGATCCGAAGGGGCACCTGCACCCCAATGTTCATAGCAGCATGTCCATAATAGCCAAACTATGGAAGGAGCTGAGATGTCCTTCAATAGATGAATGGATAAAGAAGATGTGGTTCATATATACAATGGAATATTATTCAGCCATCAGAAAGGATGAATACCTACCATTTGCATTGACATGGATGGAACTGGAGGGGATTATGCTGAGTGAAAGTCAATCAGAGAAAGACAATTATCACACAGTTTCACTCATATGTGAAATATAAGAAACAGTGCAGAGGATCATAGGAGGAAATATAAGAAATAGTGCAGAGGATCATAGGAGAAGGGAGGGAAAACTGAATGAGAAGTCATCAGAGAGGAAAAAAAAACATGAGAGACTCCTAACTAGAAGAAGTAAACTGAGGGTTGCTGGAGGGGAAGTGAGTGGGAGATGGGGTAGTTGGGTGATGGGCATTAAAGAGGGCATATGATGTGATGAGCACTGGGTGTTATACACAACTGATAAATTATTGAACACTACATCTGAAACTAATAATGTACTATATGTTGGCTAATTGAATTTAAATAAAAAAATAAATAAATAAAACATTTAAAAAGTGTTAATGTAAAAATATATGAAATACAAACTATAAATACAAAAATATATTCAATAATCTTTATATTTTCAAATGTATATATCTGTTGGGAAAGTTTGAAAAATCTATATATTTATTATGATTAGTTCTGTTTAAAAATGAGTTTTACCAATGTATGATTTACATACAATAAAATCCAATCATTTAAGTGCACATTTCAATGAGATTTGAAAAATGAAAAGTTATATAACTGCATAAAAAGAATGATTATTTCTATCTATTTCTATCACTGTAAAGCAACAATTTTGTTCCCCTTTCCAGGCAGTCTTCTCCCTCTATCACTGCCCCCTGGGAATCAGTGTTCTGCTTTCTGTTATTATTGTTTTGCTTTTTCTAAAATTTCATATAAATGTCATCATAAATGTGTAGTCTTGTTTGTGTCTGGCTTCTTTCATTTAGCATAATGCTTTTGAGACTTACCCACGTGGTTGTGTCTGTCATAGTTCATCCCTTCTTATTGCTGAGTAGTGTCCCATTGCCTGGATATTTCACAATTTGTTTATCTTTTCACTAGTTCATGAACACAAACTACCCATATTTGGGTTTTTCCAGTTTGTGGTTATTGTGACTGAAGCTATTATGAACACTCATGTAGAAACCTTTACATGAGCATAGCTTTCCATTTCTCTTGGTTATATACCTATTTAACCTAACTTAATAGTTTAAATATCTATTTAAATTGATAGGTCATATGGAAAATGTACAAGTAATATTTTAAGAAACTGTTGAACTTTTTACTAGTGGCAATGGCAAATATTTCTAATCCAACTAGTAAATTATAAGGATTCCATCTTTAAATTGCTTATTTGTCATTTGTGTGCAAGTAGTTCTCACTTTGCATGGAGGATCACGATCATAAAAAGGATTGCATAAGCTGCAACTATGCAAAGCAATCTTAATAGTAAGTGGGAAAAAGTATGATTATTTCATGACTTCTAATTTTTTTCACAAAACATTAAAAATCTCTTCTATTTATAGATGTATAAAAAAGAAAAAAATAGCAAAACTAATATTTAGTACACTGTATTAAAACATTGGAAACAATGAGAATTAAAATGCTTTATCTTTTTTTAGAAAATACCACAAATATGTTACCTACTTTTTAACTGCTCAAGAGCAGCTCAAACAATACTTGCTTACAGAATGGCAATACAGAATGAGCATCTTATCTATGTCTTGGCAAATTTTTATGGCCCTTTCTTTTTTTTTAAGATTTGTAAAATTTATTTATTTGTCAAAGACAGAGAGAGAGAGACAGAGATGGGGGACAAACAGGGGAAGTGGCAGGCAGACGGAGAGGGAAAAGCAGGCTTTCTGTTATGCAAGGACCCCAAAGCGGGGCTGGATCCCATTGGGATCATGACCTGAGCTGAAGGCAGAGACTTAATTGACTGAGCCACTCAGGTGTCCCTCTTATGGTCCTTTCTAAGTTTGGATCAGCTTCCAGCATTTTATCCTTTGTCCTTTCAGTATCATAAAATCTCTCTGAGAGTTCCTTCAATGTGAAATTTTTTGCTGAGGTTACTTCATCCAGAACAACTTCACCTTTTTCCATAAGCACCTTCCTCATTCACGTCAAAACTTTATTTTCGCTAAGTTCCCTGGCTGCCTACCTGGAGTCTCAAACAATGCTGTCAACACTCCCAGAGTCCATGGTTTCTTCTATAACTCTATTCACATTGGAGTCAAATTTTATTTCCGGCATATCACTTTTCTTTTTTTGCTACATTTTCATCTTCTTCAACCAATTGTCTCTTTTGGTTATGTTATTATAAAGTATCATGTCAGATTGCCACTGGAAGACAAAGAGGCAACATGGCTACATGCTTTGCTGTCTGTGAGTGACTTGAATAACAAATATGCAGTAATCGATAAGTGATAGGCTTGGGAAGGAGTGATGTGTTTGGTCACTGTTCATGATGCACATCTGTTATTGATATATTGAAATTGGGGCTGAACAGCTAGCAGCAAAGTTGTACTTTATGTGATTACTCACATTTAATAAACCATGGTACCTGAAATTCAAATGATGTTGCTAAAGGATTGATATAATTAAAGTAAAATATGGTAACTGACAATCATGAATATCAGATTTGTGTTAAACAAAGAATTCCTGTATTTGCTTGATCAATGTATTCTTTTTTTATTAATTTATTTATTTTAGAGAAAGAGAGAGCATGCAAGCAGGGGGAGGGGCAGAGGGAGAGAGAGAATCCTGAAGTAGACTCTCTACTAAGAACTGAGAACTGAGCCCAGTTCAGGGCTGGATCCCAGGACCCTGAGATCACGACCTGAGCCAAAATCGAGAGTCAGCCACGTAACTGACTGAACCACCCAGGTGTCCCTTGATCAAGGGATTCTATTGAAATATTTTGTCCATTTAAAAAATCAAGTTGTTGATCTTTTATTATTGTGTTGTAAGAATTTTTTCTACATTTTGGATATAAGTTTTTATCAGATAATATATTTTGGAAATATTTCTCCCCATCATTTACTTTGTGTCTTCTGAGGAGAGAAGTTTTAACTTTGGAGATCAAATTTATCAATGTTTTATTTTGTTGTTCATTCTTTTTGCATGTTACCCAAGGAATCTTTGATTAACCCAGGACCACAGATATTTCCTCCTACTTATTTTTTCCTAGAAGTTTTATCATTTGTGACTTACACTTAAGTCTGTGGTATATTTTTAATTAACCTGTGACCTTGCTAAACTCACTTATTATTTCTATGGCTTTTATGTAGGTACCTTAGTGTCTTCTGATCAGATGATTTTTCTATTTGTGAATAAGGGAGATTTTATATATTGCTTTTCAAACTATACGTCCTTGGGGCACCTGGGTGGCTCAGTCAATTAAGTGTCTGCCTTTGGCTCAGGTCATGGTCTTGGGGTCCTGGGATTAAGCCCGGGTCAGCCTCCTTGCTTGGCGGGAAGCCTGCTTCTCCCTCTCCCTCTGCCTGCCACTCCCCCTGCTTGTGCTCTCTCTCTGTATTAAATCAATAAATGAAATCTTAAAAAAAAAAAGCACTATATGTCTTATTAATTTTTTTTTGCCTCGTATCACTTGCTAGCCCCTACCCCAATAGAATTTTTTTTAAAGATTTTATTTATTTATTTGACAGAGAGAGACACAGCGAGAGAGGGAACACAAGCAGGAGCAGTGGGAGAGGGAGAAGCAGGCTTCCCGTGGAGCAGGGAGCCCCATGTGGGGCTCGATCCCAGGATCCTGGGATCATGACCTGAGCCGCCAAAGGCAGATGCTTAACAACTGAGCCACCCAGGTGCCCCCCAATAGAATTTTTAAAAAGTGGTGAGAACAGTCTTACTTTGACCTCAATCTTAAAAAGAAAACAGTCAATTTTAACATTATATAAGATGCTAGTTGTAGTTTTTTCAAAATATCTATTTATGTACCCAGGAAATTCTCTTGTCTTTCTAGTTTGCCAAGAATTTTACTTTTATCAACTGAATTATGCTAAATTTTGTGAAAGGCTTGATCTGCATCACTTGAGATAATAATAATTTTTCATTTTTAATCTGTTAATATTATAAATTATACTGATATCCTATTGTTAAATCAACCTTGCATACCTGGAATAATCTGCACTTGGTCATTATGTATTGTCTTTATAATAAATTAGTTATTTTGATGTGCTAACATTTTCTAAAACTATTTGTTGCTACACATACAAGGAATATTAGTCTGTAGTTTTCTTTTTTTGAAAAAAATATTATATGGTTAGTAACAAAGTTAATGTCATCCTTAGGAAGTGTTTCCTACCCTATTCTGGGAGATTGCATACAGGGTTTGTGTTATTTCTTTCTTAAATATTTGGTAAATTCAATAGTAAAATCCCTTGGGCACAGAATTGTATTTGTAAGAAGGTTTATAATTAGAACATCAATTTCTTTAATACACATATAAGTCTCTTCTTGACTGTGATTTGGCAACTTGTTTCAAGGAAATTTTACATTTTAATATTTATTGATAAAAACTTATACATAATATTTTATTATTATCTTTCAAGAATACTTTATTTTCTTAGAGCAGTTTTAAGTTCACAGCAAAACTGAGTGGAAAGTACAGAGATTTCCCATATATTTCCTGCTCTTACACATGCACAGCTTCCCCCATTATCAGCATCCCACACCAGAGTGACACATTTGCTACAATCCATGAGCCTACATTGGTGCATCATAATCATCCAGAATCTGTATTTATATTATAGTTTTCTCCTGGTCTTGCACATTCTATGAGTATGGACAAATATATAATAACAAGTATCCATCATGATGGTACACAGAGTATTTTCACTGGCCTAAAAATCCTGTGCCCCACCCTTCATCCCTCCCCCATCCCACCCAAGGCAACCACTATTTTTTTTCTGTCCCCATAATTTTGCCTTTTCCAGTTGTCATACAGGTGGAATCATACAGTAGGTAGCATTTAATTTGCCTTCTTTCATATAAGTTTCTTCATAAGTTTCTTCTATGTCTTTTCTTGGCTTGATAGCTCATTTCCTTTAAGCACTGAATAATATTCCATTTTCTGGAAGTACTACAGTTTATTTATTCATTCCCCTCACTGAACGGCATCTTGGTTGCTTTCAAGTTTTAGGAACTATGAATAAATTACTCTAAACATCACGTGCAGGTTTCTGCATGTACCTAGGTTTTCAACTCCTTTGGGTAAATACCAAGGAGTGAGATTACTGTATCATATGGTAAAGATGTGTTTAGTTCTTTTATTTTTTTTAAGATTTTATTTATTTTTTTGACAGAGAGAGACACAGCAAAAGAGGGAACACAAGCAGGGGGAGTGGGAGAGGGAGAAGCAGACTTCCCATGGAGCAGGGAGCCTGATGTGGGGCTCAATCCCAGGACCCTAGGATCATGACCAGAGCAGAAGGCAGACACTTAATGACTGAGCAACCCAGGTGCCCCAAGATGTGTTTAGTTCTGTAAGAAATCAGCAAACTGTCTCCCAAAATGGCTGTACCATTTTGCATTGCCACCAACACTGAAGGAGAGTTTCTTTGATTCCACATCCTCATCATTTTGTGTTAGTGCTCGTGATTTTGGCTATTGTAATAAGTGCAGTGTAGTATTCGTTGTTGTATTAATTTGCATTTCCCTGAGGACATAGGATGTAGAACATCTTTTCAATTTTTTTTTCACATATTCATGGAGAACCACCAGGTGGCAGAAGTAATAGAGCCAAAATTCTGCCTACCATATTCCCAATCATCTTAGTTTCCTTAGGTTATATAGGTATCTATATATTCTTTAATAAAGAAATAACATTCCCTTGATTGTATCTCCTTGACCCTATTTCTGTTCTTAGAGTTGTTTGTTTCTAACCTATAATCACCAAAGGTGAAGTTATTCTCCCAAGTGAATACAGAGGATGCCTCTTCATGTTATAAGTAGTCAACTTTCCAGGTACAATAGTCAAGTATTGTTTTCTTGACTAAACTCATGCAAGTGTTCTGAGATAATTCATTTATTAAATGACCAGAAATTATGTACTTCATGTCTTTTAAATGACAGGAACACTGACAAGAATTGAGATTATAAACAGGACACATTCTAGAAATAACACTCATAAATTAAAGACAGATTAAAACTTCCAAAAATTTTTGAAAATCTTTTGTGTCTTACATGCAAAACTAAAATTAATCAATGTCATTTTATTATGCTTTATTTCATCTCCATGCATGAATATTTTGTTTTGCTTTCACAAAACTTTAAATTGAAAAGGATATTTTAAAATGGAAGTAACTGAAGACAATAGAACTAGTTGCACATTTAAATATATATGTTGTATGGTCTTTTGAAATAGATCTGTTCACATAAAATGTATAAAATCTTTAGTAATTATGCCCTTATACACATTATAAAACAGGCCAATAACATTCTTTTTGTGGCAAAAATACTATAAACAAATTTAGATATTTTACAGTATGATTTATGAATTCAGATTCTAATATTTCATATTTTACTGTACAGTTTTGTCTATTTTCTACTTTGAATTTTCTAAAAAAGCAAATTAATTAAACTAAAAGTGAAACATAGATGAGGTGAAACTCCAGGAGGGAATCATCGTTCTGCTCTGAAGAATATTTCACAAATCAAATACATATAAGTTTTTCATAAAACATGTTATTACAAAGGGGAATAAGATAAGTACCTCTTCTCCTCTCATTATTGAAAGGTTAAATTCCTTTGCTCTTTTCCTCAATCAACCTTAATATATCCTCATGGTTTAAATCACCAACCTAATATCTCAAAACTGGGATAAGTATTAAGTAAATTATAATAATTATTGGTTAATTATTGCAACTTTTTAAAATGAATTATGTCTTTTCTAAGAAAAAGTCACAATAATTGCACGTGTAATACATTATTGAAGTAACACATCAAATCTATTAAAATCTGTGTCAGTCATCTAACTTGAGATATACAATATTTTGTCCAAATTATTAAATATTCACTTAGCCCTTAATCAGATTTCCTACTGAATATCATGTAGCAAGGCAAAATTAACAAAAATAAGCCAGGAGCAAAATTAGTTCTTTAACATTTACTTAGGACTAGGTGGCTCAGTCATTAGGTGTCTGCCTTCAGCTCAGGTTGTGGTCCCAGGGTCCTGGGATCGAGCCCCGCGTCTGGCTCCCTGCTTGGCAGGAGACCTGCTTCTCCCTCTGTCTCTGCCTCTTCCCTCAGCTTGTGCTCTCTTTCCCTCTCTCTCAAATAAATAAATGAAATCTTAAGAAAAACACCATCCAAAAGAACTTTCTTCAATGGCATAAATGTTCTATGACTGCATTGTCCAAAACAATAACCTTTAACCATTTATAGCTATTGAGTACTTAAAATACAGTTAATGTTATTCAGGGATTGGATTTGTATTTTATTAAATTTTAATTAATTGCAATTTAAATAGCCACATTTGGTTAGTGGACAGTGTGGTTAGACTCCTTTTAGGAAAGTTTTTTTTTTCTTGATTTTACCATGACCCATGGTAAATAAAGATATATCTTATTTTAAGTTGAGGTATGATTGGCCTATAACCTTCTATTAGTTTCAGCTATACAACATAATGCTTGATATTTGTATATATTGCAAAATGATTACCACAATAAGCCTATTTAATATCTGTCACTATACATAGTTACAAAAATTTTTTGTTCTTGCTATGAAGACGTTTTAGATACACTATCTTGGCAACTTTCAAATATGCAATACACCATTGTGTACTTGGTTTAACTTATAACTGGAAATTTATATCTTTTGACCCCCTTAATCCATTTTTCCTACAAATTCTTCTTTATTCCATATCTTCTTTATTCACTCATTCCTCTTTGGACATTGTTTCTTGGCTATTGTAAATAATGTGGCAATAAATGTAGAAGTGCATTTATCTTTTTGAATTAGTGTTTTCATTTTCTTTAGGTAAATGCCTAGAAGTAGAATTGCTGGATTGTATGGTAGCCCTATTTTTTAATTTTTTGAGGAGTTTCTGTAATGTTTTCCACAGTGGTTGCTCCAATGTACATTTCCAACAATGCACAAGTGGTCCCTTTTCTCCACATCTTTGCCAACTCTTATTATTTCTCATCTTTAATAATAACCATTCTAACAGGTATAAGGTGATATCTCCTTGTGGTTTTGATTTACTTTCCCTGATGATTAGTAATGTTGAGCATCTTTTCATCTGTACATCTTTGCATATGCTTAATTACCATCTGTGTATCTTCTTTCATGAAGTGACTTTTAAGATTTTCAGCTCTAGTTTTTATTTATTTTTTTGTTGAATTTTTAGACTTTTTTGTATATTTTGGGTAATAGTCCTTCATCAAATGTGTCTTTTGCACATATTTTCTCCAAATCTGTGTTTTGTTTTGTTTTAAGATTTTATTTATTTATTTGACAGAGAGAGACACAGCGAGAGAGGGAACACAAGCAGAGGGAGTGGGAGAGGGAGAAGCAGGCTTCCCACTGAGCAGAGAGCCTGATGCAGGGCTCGATCTCAGGACACTGGGATCATGACCCGAGCAGAAGGCAGACACTTAACAACTGAGCCACCCAGGCGCCCCAAATCTGTGGCTTTTCTTATAATTCTCTTTACATGGTTTTTTTTTGAAGAGCAGAAGTTTTTAATTTTAAGAAAGTTCAACTTATCAGTTATTTCTTCCATGGACCTTGCCTTTGGTGCTGTAAAAGTCATCACCATACACGAGGCCACCTAGATTTTCTCCTATGTTATCTTCCAGGAGTTTTATATTTATGTGGTTTATATCCAGTCTGCGGTTTGTCTCATTGAGTTAATTTTTGTGAGGGTTAAAGGTTTTGTCAAAAGCTTTTTCTGTATATATTAATATGATGATGTGACTTTTCTTGTTTAGCCTGTTGATGTGATAGGTCCCATTATTTGATTTTCAAATGTTGAACCAGCTTTGTATAATTGGGATATATCCCACTTTGTCCATGATTCTTTTTATACATTGCTGGGTTTGATTGGCTAATATTTTGTGATGTCTATGTTTAAAACTTCTTGAGTTTTGTTTTATGGTCTGAATACAGCCTATCTTGATGAAGTTTCCATATGCTCTTGAAAGTAAATGATAGAGTTCTCTATAATATCAATTAGTTCTAATTGGTTGGTAGCACTGTTTAAGCATTTAATAGCCTTCTGATTTTGTTTAATTGTTGTATCATTTACTGAAAGAGGAAATTTGAATTTTCCAGCTATATTGGAAGATTTCTCTCTGCCTCCCTCCCTATTTCCTTCTTTCCTTCCTTCCTCCCTACCTCCCTCCTTTTCTCTCTCTCTCTTCTTTCTTTCTTTCTTCTTTCTATCTTTCTTTCTTTCTTTCTTTCTTTCTTTCTTTCTTTCTTTCTTTCTTTCTTTCTTTCTTTCTTTCTTTC
>NW_027397072.1:86508271-86528499 GCF_003265705.2 Callorhinus ursinus
TTTCTTTCTTTCTTCTTTCTTTCTTCTTTCTTCTTTCTTTCTTTCTTCTTTCTTTCTTTTTCTTTCTTTCTTTCTTCTTTCTTTCTTTCTTTCTTTCTTTCTTTCTTTCTTTCTTTCTTTCTTTCTTCCTTCCTTCCTTCCTTCCTTCCTTCCGTCCGTCCGTCCTTCCTTCCTTCCTTCCTTTCTTTCTTTTCCTTCAGTTATTGGTTCCTGTATTTTTAAACTTCGTTATTAGTTGAATACATATTTGGGATTGTAATGACCTCTTAAGTAACTTACTGCTTTCTTGACTTCCTGGTTCTTTCTATAAAGTCTATACTGTCTGATATTAATATTGTCCACTCTGGGGGCACCTGGCTGGCTCAGTTGGTAAAGCATGTAACTCTTCATCTCAGGGTCATGAGTTTGAGCCTAATGTTGGGTGTAGAGATTATTAAAAAAATAAATAAATAATAAAATAAATAAATAAACTTAAAAAAATATTGTCACTCTGTTTTTTCACCATTTTATTTCCTCTTTTTCCCTGTCTTTCCTTGAGTTATTTGGAGGTTTAACTTCTTTTTGCTTTTTTAATGTTTATATTTCATATCCACTATTGGCTTATTAGCTATATCTCTTTGGTAATTTTAGAATTTACAAGATGCAATTTTGATTATCACAATCTACCTAATATAATAAAATACCACTTCTGTTTTGTGTGTAATAGACTTCTTTTTTTTTAAGATTTTATTTGTTTATTTGAGAAAGAGAATGAGAGATAGAGAGCACGAGAGGGAAGAAGCAGACTCCCTGCTGAGCAGGGAGCCCAATGCGGGACTTGATCCCAGACTCCAGGATCATGACCTGAGCCAAAGGCAGTCGCTCAAACAACTGAGCCACCCAGGTGCCCTCTGTGTAATAGACTTCTATTTTGTGTTCTTTTGTATGTGCTATAAATGCATTCATATATATAGTAAAGATATATTTTTATTGTATAAATATATTATTCTATAAATGCAAATGTATTGTTAGCTTGAATTTTTAACAGATCAATTATCTGTTAAAGATATTGAATAATAATGACATTTTTATATATTTCCATGTATTTATCACTTGCAGGTCTTTTGGATCTTTCCTATGGGTCCAAATTTCCATATGACATCATTTTTCTTCTTCATGATAAACTTCCTTTAACATTTCTCACAGTGCAGGTCTGCTGGCAATGGAGTCTCTTACCTTTTGATTGTCCCCAAAAGTCTTTATTTCACTTTTGGTTTTCAAAGTGATTCTTGCTGGTAAAGAATTCTAGATTCACAGGTTCCCCTGCCCCATTTAGTACTTTAAAAATGTCCTTCCACATAGTTCTGAAAAGAAACTGTGTATTTGGTCCTCTGTGTACATAATGTGTCCTTGTTCTCTGGCTGCTTTTGCTCATTCTTTGCTATTTGATTCCTGTGTGCTTCTGTGTGGTTTCCTTTATATTTATTTCATCTGAGGTCTTTAGGCTTGAACTTATAGATTTAAAATTTTCATTACATTTTGAAAATTTTGGCTATATTACTTCCAATAATGTTATTGTTCTTTACTCTCTCCCCTCTCTTTTTGTAACATTTGGAATCACACGTATATAATGTGTGCCTCTTTCTGGAACTTAAACACCTACTAGTCTGCCGGACATTGCTCCACAAGTATCCAGGGATCTGTCCATCTTGTCAGTCTTTTTTCTCACTGCACTTTTTTGTGGATAGATTCTATATCTCTAATTTCACTGAAGAAGCTTTTCTTCTCTATTGTTAAATCTGCTCTTAATCCTATTCAGTGTGTATATATATATATTGTGTGTATATATATAGCACGTCAGATATTGTATTTTTCATCTCTTGAAACTATTTAAATAGCTTTTACATCTTCCCTTTCTCTTCTTATCATGGTCATACTTTCCTTTACTTTCTTGGACATAAACAGCATATTTATAATAGATGTTTTTGTGTCCTTATCTGCTGGTTCCATCATCTCTATTTCTTGGTTTGGCCCTATTGATTGATATTTCCTCTGAGTTATGAGTTCTATTTTCCTGCATCATTGTATGCCTGGTAATTTTTTTTTTTTTTGATACCAGATATTAGGAATTTCACCTTGTTGGATCCTAGATTTTGTTATATTCCTATAAATAGTGTTGGGTTTTGTTCTTGCTTTAAGTGTTTTAGGATTGACCCAAGTACCCTTTAGGATTAATTTGTCTCCAGACAATGTACTTCTGAGAATTCTACTTATTAACCACAAGAACACAAATTATTCCCAGTCCTTTGTGATCTCCAGAAAATTTTTTGTCTACTTTTTTCTGGTAGTTCTTTTCATAGCCTTGGATATTTTCCTCTCATGCATAGACTGATCAGAACTAAGCTAAAGTTTCCCAAGGCATTCTGGTGGTTTTGTGTTCTGTAGTTATCTCTTCTTCCCTTCTGTTCCATAATTTCCAGTTGCCTTCTCTCCCAGCACTGACCTCAGCTCAGCAAAATTGCTGGGCTCTGCTTAGATCCTGCCCCTGCAATGCAGCCTGGAGACTTCAGGGGTCACAGTCCTATGCTGATGATGGTCCAAGTCTGCAAAATATTGTTTCATTTATTTCAGCTATTTTTACATTATTTAGGGCAAGGTAGTAAACCCAGTTCCCGATACTTGATTTTGGCCTGAAGCAGAACACTCTCTCTACCTCAATTGTCTAGTTTTTCATTTCATTATGATTATGACTCTTCCTTAATATGTCACTATGGGGAAGACAAGGAACACAGATAGTAATTAGTTTAAATATAAACACTCAGCTGTTATATCTCAAAGCCACTGCATTGATGTCCCCTTACATTTATCCTTTCTCAAGTGAAGGAACTGCCTCACTGAAAAGTTTATAATTTGTCAAAAATTCATCAGAATTCCAAATCAATACTAATTCAATTTAGTAGGTATTTAGCTATAATTCATATCATTTAAGAGAACTACACCAACAAGGTTAAAACTGCATTTCTAAATATTCTAATATTCAATGTTCAGTGTTCAATGTTCATTGAGTATTCTAGTGTTCAATATTCAATGTTCATTGAATATTCTAATATTCAGTGATATGGACATACCACTGTTTATTTAACCATTCATTTGTTGAAAGACATTCCACCCATTCTCCTGATTTTAGCAATTATGAATAAAGTTGCTATGAACATTCACAATAGGATTTTGTGTGAACCTGTTTTCATTTTTCTGTGATAGATGCCCAAGAGTGCAATTGCTGGGTTGTATGGTAGGTGCATGTTTAATTTTGTAAGAAACTACAAGATTGTTTTCCTACATGGCCATATGATTTTACACTTGCATAACCAATGCATGAAAGATTTACTTCTTGATGTCACTATTTTTTTATTTTAGCTTTTCTAATTGGTGTATATTATACTGTAGACATAATATGCATTTTTCCAATGGCTAATGATTTTGAACATCTTTTCATGTGCTTATTTCCCATCCATATATCCTCTTCAGTGAAATGTCTGTTTTTGTACTTTGCCCATTTTCTAATTGGATTTTCTTTTATTTTTACTATTTAATTTTGAGATTTTTACCCCTAGGTACACATCAATACTGGATAATTTGCAAGTAATATTTACAGCCTGTGGCTTTTCACAAGGTCTTTTCTAGAACAAAAGTAGTTCATTTTGATCAGTTGAATTTATCAATTTTTTTTCATGTATAGATCATACTTTTGGTGTCACTCTTAAAAACTCTTAGCTTGGCCCCAGGTCTGAAGATTGTCCATTTTTTCCCAAGTCATTTCATAGTTTTACATTTTACATTTAAGACTTGAATCCATTTTTGTTTGTTTATATATCTTTAAAATATAATTTAAAATTATATCTCACTGTTATTGAGAGATAATTCACATACTATATAATTCATCCATTTAATGAATCCATATAATGCAATAGGTTTTAGTATTCATAAATATATGCAACTATCATTAATGACAATTTCAGAGCATTTTCATCACCTCAGAGAAACACCAGACTCTTTAACCATTATCTCCCACCCCCACCACCTCCAGTCCTAAGCAATCACTAATTTTCTGTCTCCATAGATTTGCCTATTCTGGATATTTCATTTAAATGGATCATATACTATGTAACTTTTTATGTCTGGCTTTTTTCACTTAGCATAACATTTTCAAGGTTCATCCATGTTGTAGCATTATGTATCATTTCTTTTTATACCTGAGTAATATTCCATTCTGTAGACAGACACCACATTGTTATCTATTCTTCCATTGATGAATATTTGGGTTACTTCTACCCTAAAGCTATTATGAAAAATACTACTATCAACATTAATGATTCTAATTCCAATTCTAACATACCGGGTTGGAGGTTCCCACATGACCAAGCAACTATCTGGCATAAGCTGGGTGTCCTACAATTCAACTCAACTCTGATACTATCTACCTGGATATAGTATCATACCCCACGTGTTAGGGGCTCAGTCCTACAAGATCGCATCCCACACACACATCAGACACCAATCAAAAGTCTAGATTGTCTCTTGTGCTTCTGATTACCTGGCTATAGATTGGAGGTTTCAGTGACCATCTTTTTTGGGTTTGATTAATTAATTTTAATTAATTTGCTACAGAACACAGAGAAACATGTTACTTACTAGATTACTGGCTTATCATAAAAGGATATAACTCAGGAATAGCCAGATGGAAGAGATATCTAGGACAAGGTGTAGGAAAGGGGCACAGAGCCTCCACGACTTCTAGCATGCCATTCTCCCCAAATTTCCATGTGTTCACCCACCAGGAAGTTTTCTAAACCCTGTCCTTTGGTTTTCTATAGAAATTTCATTAAGTAGGCATAATTTATTAAATCATTGGTCTTTGGTGATTGAATTCAATCTCCAACCCCTGTCAACTCCTGGAGGTTTCCGGGGTGGGAATGAAAGTTCCAATCCTCCAATCACATGGTTGGCTCCCCTGGAAACCAGCCCTTTTCCTTAGGTTATCTAGGGCTTTTCCAAAGGTCACTCATTAACATAACAAAAATCCCTTTGCAGTTCTCATCACTGGAAATTCCAAGGGTTTTAGGAACTTTGGGCCAGAACCAGGGATGAAACCAAATATATATTCTTTTTTTTTTTTAAGATTTTATTTATTTGAGAGAGAGAGAGCATGAGAGGGGAGAGGGTCAGAGGGAGAAGCAGGCTCCCCACCAAGCCAGGAATCCGATGCAGGACTCGATCCCAGGACTCTGGGACCATGACCTGAGCCGAAGGCAGTTGCTTAACCAACTGAGCCACCCAGGCATCCAATATATATTCTTTATTAAAAATCATAATATCACAGTCTACCCCCTGGTCTTTGAACATGGATCCTTAATACCAAAACAATCACAAAAATCAAAAGATACTGTCACATCGCTAATCTCCCATTCAGTCATTAATAACTATCCAGTCCATCATCCTATCGTATAAGAATGTCTCCCAGGATGAGGCCACTCAAATTTGTAGGCTTCCATTTGATATTGTTACATTCCAAAAACAAGGGTGGTGTCAGCAATATATGGTTTCACTCTTTTCAAGCAGGTAGTATAATTGACAATATCAATTTGTAGGAAAAAAAAAAAACTCATGAGGTGATGTGGGGAAGAAAGAATACCAGCATCTTCCTCTATCCCCTCTTGCCCTGATCCTCCACTAAAACAGAAATCTATTTAGTGGGGACATTCCTTTGGCCCCATGCATGTTCATGTTGAGTATGAGTACATACCCCTAAAGGCATGTAAGACAGCCCTTCATGTCTTTATCTCCTCCATTCTAGACAACCAATGTTTTAATATCTCATTTCAATTCTCTATCAAACTATTACTCTGAGGAGGACATTATGATCTGTAAAGTATGTTCCTTAGTCTGAAGAAATGGTGATCAGCTCTCCAAATGGATTCAGTACCTTCCCTTCTGGTTCTCTTACACAATACATTCTGAGCATGCGTCTGGTTGCATGCACTACCAGGTAAGGAAATCCCAGTCCACACTCAGTGTCTGCTCCTGTCAGGCCCTATTTGTAACCCTCCAGGGTTACTAGCAGTAGTCTGAGTGGCTGGCCAGCCATGTTCAGGGCCTTCTCACCAAGGAACCTGCCATATAGCTATCTGCAGTCTCTGGCAGTCTCTCTGCCATCTGCTGGCATACAGAACAGTTCTTATTGGTGCTCTGTGCCTCAGAGGGTGCAAGAAGAATGTGTCTGGATTCACCCACCTCTGCATTGCTGCAGTGCCCCCATATGCACTCATTTCATGGGCTTGGGTGACCCTCTCGAGGAAGCCCATAGGGATATCTGCTTGCCAATTCCCACCACCTTCCAAACCAAAGTTCTTCTGATGGTGTTGACATGTCCTTATTATTACTGTACTTGGGTGCTTGGACCCAGCAATGGTACAAATGAGACTGGACCCAAAATGTACAGACACAGGTAAGGCATTATTGGCACAACAGCTCAAGCTGAAGGGAGACACAGTTGCGACAGGAATGTCAGACCAGCTTTCCAAAAAGTAGCCAGGGAAGGCTTTAAAGGGCCTGAAGCGGTCAAGGAGTGATGTCTAAGCATTTTAGCGTGGGGAAATACCGGGAATTGGGCTGGCAGGCACAGATGACAGAACAGGCTTCCTCATACATCATATATTTCATATGACTGTTGAGTCTTCCCCTCTGGACATGATTTTTAGGATTATAATGAGGGAAGAAGCCGGTGAAAGGTGAAG
Source organism: Callorhinus ursinus (assembly GCF_003265705.2). Lineage (NCBI taxonomy): Eukaryota > Metazoa > Chordata > Mammalia > Carnivora > Otariidae > Callorhinus > Callorhinus ursinus. The sequence continues at coordinate 86,515,045 of NW_027397072.1, forward strand.
TTTGGTGGCCATCTTGTCTCAGATGAGCCTGAACTGGTCTGGGGTTACTCCTTGGTTCCTGCCTTGCTTTGCAAGAAAAGTGATAATAAGCAGCAAGAAGTGCCCAGGGTGCATAGGGGTTGCTTCCCAAGCTCCCTGACTGTTTCACTACTTCAATGCACCCTCATATTCCCACAGTGATTTCCAAAAGGCTGTGTTCCATATGGGCATCCCTTCAATAGGCCTGCTTTTCATTGTCCTTCTGCCTGACCATGGCTATTGGCCACTTCCCATGAATCTATAAAACCCAAACATAGAAGCTTTTACCACTATTCACTTTTTCCACCGCTGCTAGGAAAGCAGTACACCAGGCTGATCTGTGTTTACATTCCTCTATCAGAAGGTGGCCTTCCAAACAAGATGTTGTCCATTCACCTTAGAACTACTGTCCATAGAGTGGCTCTTTGTTGGTTAGTCAAGGACATTTCATAGGGCACAGTCCAAGTGACAATAGAATTCAGTCTCTCCTAACACAGTTCTAGAGTCAGTTGTAGGGGAAAAGAGGCCCCGTTTGTGAGAATCTCCTGCTTGCATTTCCTCAGTAATGATATCTTGTACAAACCATTTCCATGGCATTATGGAACTGTCCTGGGCACTACACCCCCATGAGAACATTTCTCTGACATCATCTTAGATGGTATTTCATGTTTGAAGGTCACTTTAACCTTCAGTCATAGTAGGAGCTTAAATTAATGTCCAATAGCAAGGAAGTAAATGCCCCTCAGATGGATGCCCTCAAGTCCAAATCTTCAGTAATCATCACTGGGAGGTGCTCACAAGCTTCTGCTACCAGCTTCAGCCTGCTCTTCACTTAAAGCTATTTTTTATCTGAATGCAAACTTTCTCATTCATGTCTCCAGGACTTTTTTTTTTTTCTGTTTTCTATTTTCTATTGTCCAAATTGGATAAATGCAATTGATTTGTCCTCAAGTTCACAGATCTTATCCTCTGTCATCTCCACTCTACTATTCAGCCCATCAATCAAGTTTGATCCCATTTATCGGAGTTTTCAGTTCTATACTTTTCATTTAGTTATTTTTTAAAATAGGTAACTCCAAATGATGAAAATTTTCTGTTTATTTGTTTCCAGAGAATTTTTAAATATTATTGAAGTATTTTTATGGTGTTTGTTTTTAATTCTTTGTCACATAATTCTGACATCTGATTATCTCAATGATGTCATCCAACATTGAATGAGATTGACTTTTCACTTTTTTCATTCAAGTTGTGATTTTCCTCATTCTTGATATGGTGAGTGGATGAGTGATTGTATCCTAGACAGTTTAATTTCTTTTTTCTTTTTTTCTTTTTGGCAGACAGCCCCCTTGTTGAGATGTAGTTCTATAGTTCTAGGACATGATGTGTGGGTGTATTCAGCTTCACATTGGACCTCATCGACGTCACCAGAGTAAACATGGAGCACTGGCTCACATTGCCTGGTTGAAGCTGGAGGAATGCAAGTTCAGCTTCTCCCTAGGCCCCTCTGATACCTTATTTTCTCAGCAAAAGTGAACACCTGTTTGGCTTGCTTGTGGTCTCTCAGTGGGAGTATATGCTCAGCTCCTCGCTGGGCCCCATGATATCAGGGAGAGGGGAAGCTGAGCACTGACTCAAAACTACTTTTTTTTTGGGTGCCTGGGTGGCTCAGTTGGTTAAGCAACTGCCTTCGGCTCAGGTCATGATCCTAGAGTCCCGGGATCGAGTCCCACATAGGGCTCCCTGCTCAGCAGGGAGTCTGCTTCTCCCTCTGAACTTCTTCCCTCTCATGCTCTCTCTCTCTACCATTCTCTCTCTCTCTCAATAAATAAATAAAAATCTTTAAAAAACAAAACAAAACAAAACCTTTAAAAAAAAATTCTTTTTTTGCTACAAGATTGAGGCAAAAGCACAGGTCCTCCCAGGGATGAAGAGGTGGGGCAGTGGAGTGTCTGTCTCACACTACCTTGTTCCCCTTCTTGATGTCAAGTTAGTGAGCAAGTTAAGCCACACACGGGGCACTCTTGATAGTGCCTGGGAATGAGCTGAGAGGTGAGTATGTCACTATGTGAAATCTCCCTGCTGCTTGATGAGGGATGCTCACAGCTGGATCCTACAGACACTACCCAGGTGGAAGACTCAAAGCACTGCCTGCTTCTGTGGGGGTGTGACCTCAGAGTGCTGCCTGCATAGGAGGGTGGGAGAGTGGAGTGGAAGGTCAGCTCGCCTCTCAGCCCTGCTGAGACCATGGGGCAGGAGAGGTTTCTGTTGGTATTTGGCTCTAGTCTGGAACACATTGTCCAAGAAGTTTTCTGTTCTGTTAAAGCCATTCTTTTTGCAGTCCTAGTGCTGACAGGAGCAGGTTTTCCTCAGAGCTTTTTTTGCCTGTGCCTATGGGTGGTTCTATTGGAGATTCTACAGTGCCCTGTCCAAGATGTGTGAGAGGCAAAAAGAAAATGCAGGGAGCTCCCCACTGGATGAGTTCTCAAGTCCCGAGCTCCCAGGCAATCTGTCTTCTTTTTATCTCTTAGACTCTGTCTATGCTTTTTTGTTGTGTTATATCAGGCATTTTATAGTTTTAAGAGGGAAGACTGGGAGGGATAAGGCTACTCAATCTCAATCTTTGCTAGAATTGGATTCTCAGATGAATTTTTAAAAACTCTTTTGTGAATATCAAGACCTCAGGGCCTGAAGCAATTAGGCTACAAATTTCATTCAAATATAAAACTTTTCAGATTTTTCCCCCTTTCTACTTTGATTGACTTAAAGCGAGCAGGATGATGCACTCTTTGTTAATAATCTCAGTGTGAACAAAGAGATGCTCCAGGCGGGAGTTGTCCCACACAGTTTAGGCCCTAGCCAAGGGGATTATAGTCCCGAAGTCACCTACAGGTAGATAAAGTAGGATTCCATTTAAGTAAAACGCAAACACAGGTGGAACTAATCTATGCCGACAGAAGTTGGAGTGGTGGTGACTGCTGTGGGAGTCATAGTGACTGTCAGAGCTCAAGGGGGTTTCTGGGACACTAGGTATGTTCTGTTTCTTGACCTGGGTCCTGGTGACATTATACTCTAATAGAATAGTTCACCAGAGGAAGTCAGTAAACAGGAAAGGGCTGGAATCTTAAGAAAATGACATCATCTTTCCTGGAAATGGTGACTTTTGTTTTTCTTTGCAGGTGGAAATCGCACTAAACTCCTTAACTCAGTATTTAGAGAATAAAATGACTCATATTTTAGATTCCTTCACCTCCTCCCCCAAATCCTATTTTGAATAAATTTTTAAAAATCAAATGGTAGGTGTAAGTGCTAATTTGTAGCTCTAAATGCCTTTTATAAAACATGTTCTTCATTATTTAAAGAAACAAAGAAATTATAATCCATCTTTACTATTTTGTCTTCCACTTGAAAAAAAAAGCCTATCAAGGATAAAAAAGGGGGAAGTTGTTTTCTTTTCTTTTTTTTTTTTTGCCCTGACACTATCATTATAACATATTTATAACATACCACAATTTCTTTCCCCAAAATAAGGAAAATGCTAATATGGCAGGATGCTGGAAATTCAAAATCATCAAAATATGATGACAGTCATACTACAGTATGACCTTGGCAGAATGAGGTAAAGAAAGGCAAACAAGAAGGCACCATCCTGCTCTCAGGATTACAGCAATAATTTAGCAGTCAATGTTTTATCATATAGCCAAGTTTCCCAATATAAATTATTCTAGCTCCAGTGCTGCTGTTTCCTCTGCAATTGCTTTTAAAATAGAACACATTCTTATGCTAAGTATGCATACCCTGGTGCTGAATATCATTTCTTATTCTGGGACTAGAATATTAAAAATAAATATTTGCAGCCTCTGTGATAATAAAAGTAACACAACATGAACTCCAATGACAATGTAAGGCAAAAGAAGAAAAACATTTAAATGTTGAACTTACAAAAAAAGAAGAAAACCACAAGCAACTGTCAGACTCTTTAGAACACTTTGGCTTGAAATAAATTATTTACTGATTAGGAATTTTGTTGTTGTTCTTTCAAATGGATAGTATCTAGTTAGATTATCAAATCCATCCTGTTTTGATTAGATGAATCTCATATTATATAAAAGCATAGAAGTTTACTAGTTAATTTTCAACTAATGCAAATAAATGTCCTTCACACAAAGCAGACAAATAAAATCACCAATAAAATCATGGTTTATTATTTCCTTAATAGAAACTTGGAATCAATGCATCAGCTGAATACCCTCCCCAAGACATAATTTCCACCACATTGACTGGCTTTTATGTGGTTTCCAGCAATCAGAACAGAGAGGAAGAGGAGGAAATAGAATACATTTCATACATGTTATAATGACAGCTTTAAAAAAATTACAGATTTAATGTTTCAAGGGGAGCAAAGCAAGGAAAAGGCAACTGAATAAAGAACACAAGCCCCGGTGTGTTTTCCTTCTCAGCATTCACTTCCCCTGCTAAGAAAAACAGAATCAATCATCTTCACACACCTGGACTCCAGCTTTACCTCCAAGGTAAATAAAGCAGCTGAGCAGTAGTCCGTGAATCTGGAATCTTGAATTATCTTTCTGATTTGGCCACCAATTGACTATATGACCTCAGAAAGCTTACTTCCCTTGCCTATCTTTGCATCTCTTTCTTATCTTCAAAACAGAGATAATTATTATGCATTTCTTTTAGGAAAGTATAGCCTGACAGAGTCATGTAGGTGGTTTTAGAAACAGGTACCCTTTTGTGTAGCTGGGCAATCGCTAAATTATGCTTTATAGAAGAGGTGCATCCCATTAAGCTGTTTATTGTGCATATTTCCCGAAAATGAGTAATATTTTTTATTAACTTTCCTGATATAATCAAAGCTGTGTTCCTGTAAGAAAAGAATACATTTCCCAGAGACAGCATTCAGAGTCAGATTCTACTTAATGTTTATTTGTTAAGCACTAAAAATATGTCTGACTGTATGTTGGAAATGTTCACGTGCTTCATGAAGTTTAATCCTACAACAACCCAGCTACGGATTTTATTTTATTTTCCCACAACAATACTGTTGTTACTTCTTTTACTTTTTTTCCAAATAAAGATTTTAAGGCTCAGTGTCGTTAAGTGACTTGGGGAGGTGATGAACTCCAATGACAGTTTGGGGATTTAAATATATATATAAATAGAGACAGAGATATAGACATATATATCCTTGTTTATTGCATTAAATTCCTCATAGTACTTCATTTCTATAATCTGCCTTGTTATAATCCAGAAGAAAAGGGATTCAAAAAAGTTTTCTTTGTGCTTAGTTTTGAAAAATACAATAATGAACATTAAGATTATTAAGAATTTGTTAATATGCTGAACGGAAAGTGCATACAAACCACCTGGCTGTCAACTCCACGATGGGATTTGCAACTTTCCATGACACACCGCCTGGACAGGACGATGCCAAGGACTCTCAGTAGAGGCACAGTGGCCAGGGACCCAGGCCAGGCAGTTCTGTGCAGGGAGGTCTTCAGGGACCACTCACCTGCATCGCCCCTTGGAAACTGGGCCCTTCCCTGCATGTTTCCTATGTGGTGAACTATCACTGAGAAGAGTGGCCACCTCACAGCAATCTCACAAGGCCTACCCTCAGCCTGCAGTTCTGCCAGGCAACAGTTTTCTCTCTGCAGCCTTTCTCTGCCTACATGTGGCTTGGGTGGGCCTGACCTTACTGGCACCCCTGAAAACCTCTCATCCGGACCATAGAAATAGTCTCTGTTTCAGCACCTAATGACCTATTAGTTGCTGCCAACATTAGATAAATTATCAATGTCATCAAAACATCCTTATAATGACATTTAACCTACAGTCAAATTAATAAGCTTCATTTATTTACAATAAGATAAAATTTTATTTTGTGTAGTTACAATTTCTTGAAGATCTGTGCTGTGGTGTTGTTTTGCCAGGAGGTACATGCATGGTATAAGTATTTCTCCATTTATACAGCTTTTTTTTTTGAGGAATTGCATATGCCAGGCACTATATTAGATACTGGGAATAAAACATAATCCCACTAGTAGCAGCCTAAATCGAAAGATAGAGGGGCACCTGGGTGGCTCAGTTGTTAAGCGTCTGCCTTCGGCTCAGGTCGTGATCCCAGGGTCCTGGGATCGAGCCCTGCATCGGGCTCCCTGCTCTGCGGGAAGACCACTTCTCCCTCTCCCACTCCCTCTGCTTGTGCTCCCTCTCTCACTGTGTCTCTCTCTGTCAAATAGATAAATAAAATCTTTAAAAAAAAAAAGAAAGAAAGATAGAAATAACCACAATCAAAATTATGCTGGCTAAGTCTCACAGCAGAGGTGGTTGTAAGAATCTGTCAGTGTACAGAGACCACTCCATTAGGCCTGTGTGCCTCAACCAGAGAGGTTCTGTGGAAGTGCTTTGAGGTTCCAGCAAAATGAATGCTCACATTGCTCTGAAGATCTCTATGTTTGAAATATTAGACTCTGCAAAATTAATTAATATTTATATCAAGTTACAATTTTGTTATTAAACAATGAAATACTCCAGAAGAGCTGATCAAATCAATGCCAATCGAAGTGCCACTTTGAACGCACTTCTATATACACCTCCACTTTCTTATTGATAGCTTATTCCCCTCCTTAATAAATGACTGAATCCCAGCTGACCTCACCAAGATTTCCTTGATTGATAAAATCCCTATTGTCTATATAAGAATATCCACTGGGCACCTGGCTGGCTCAGTCGGTGGAGCATCCAACTCTTGATCTCAGGGTCTTGAGTTCAAGTCCCAGGTTGGGCACGGAGCCTACTTAAAAAAAAAAAAGAATATCTGATACTTTCTTTCATATCAGTCAACATTAGATAAATTACCAATGTCATCAAAACATCCTTATAATGACATTTAACCTACAGTCAAATTAATAAGCTTCATTTATTTACAATAAGGTAAAATGTTTACAGGTAGTAATTTGTAGGAGTTTCTAACCTACCCTGAGTTCGTTTTTGCACCTGGTCTACTTCCCAAGTCTGGCAAGCTTTCAAAAGAACATTCTTGGTTGCTTTCTCCCCAGGTTTCTCTTTAAAGCCTAAATACTGATGACCCTCAAAGCAATAGGAAAAGAGGTGAAGAGGTACCAGGAGAGAAGAATTAGGTATTTTAACTGGGAGGCTCCCATTTATAAGAACAAAAATGGCTCTTTGAATTTGGGACTCTCCAGCTTTTAGCCCTCTTTACAGGAAATCAGAACTCCCTAGAGTCAGGGAGCCATGAAGGAAGTCATGACGGGCTGGATATAAAATCTAGCATTTTGACTTTCAAGTTCTTTTAGGTTGATTTTCTTAGCCATTTCAAGAAATAGTTTAGGCAGACTGCTAATCAGATGCCTTGAGGGCATCACAGGACTCTAGTGGGCAAAGGAAAAGAAGAACCAAGGACGAAACATTTTGTGTTGGAAGCTTGGTGTTTGATAGGATTCTGTGGTCACAGTAGTGCCCTTTTGCTCCTCCTGGATAAACAGCTGTGAGAAAAATGAGGACTGAGTCCCAAAGTGTATAAACTGTCTGATATATTTATAGCACAGTGAAGTGTTCAGATTCAAGGACTGTTTTCATAAAGTCTACATCTGGGGAAATTTTTGGTGTGTCCAGGGGGAATTAGCTGTAGGCAAGTAGCTCTGGTGACCCCTGAGATCACATTGCTCTTTCATTAGCAGTGGTCCTAAAAAGCTTGCAGGCCAGTTTGGTTCTTATACGAAAGTAGTACCCGGCACTGTAGGAAAATCTAAGCATTCAGATAATACAAGGAAAGAGACAAGAATTTCGCTTATGAAAGAATCAAGCTTAATTTTTAGCTGATTTTATGAAATCTGCTTGTAAAATAACTAAATAGGGAAACAAAAGAAGGAGCAGAAGAAAGATAAAGACTGTCTTCCCCTCCCAGAGTCAGGGCCCAGGTGCTGCCTGGGAAGGAGGGATGGGAGAATGGGGAGATGGGGGTGGGGAAGAGATGGAAGGATGGGGGATGGAGAGGAGATGGAGAGATGGTGGATGGGGAGATGGGGGATGGAGAGGAGTTGGGGGATGGGGGATGGGGAGAGGAAGGGAAGCGAGAGGGAGGAGGGATAGGGAAGGCAAAAGATAAGGCAGGAGGTGGGTCAGCCAGTGCATAGGACTATAGAATAAAGAAATAAGGAAGAAAAAAAAAAACAAAACATGTAACTGGACTGAAGAGGAATTTATGGGAAGGGAATTAATAAACATCATATATAAATCAGTGAGGAAAAGGTAACGGATCATAGATCATCTTAAAGATAATAACAGCGTGGAAGTGGAAGATTCTTATAGCAAAACCATGAAGGCAAGTATAGGAATATAATTAATATAATTAACTTCCTGGATCATGAAGAGGGCCACTGGTAGGAACTATGAAATATGAATTTGAGCCAACAGCTAGTTTCTGTCCCCCCACTGCCTTTTTTTTCTGTATCAACCAAACAGTATTATTATTCCATGTAAGATTATAATCTCATTCTCTGTGCCAAACCAGATCCTGGAGTGAAAGTTGGAAGATAAACAAACAAAAATCCCTATTTGAGTTTACAGACATTGGAGTGAGAACTAGTCTACCCACAGCAGTGTAAGGGAGTCCAGGCTCGCCCCCTGGTACAAGGTGACCAGGTGGAGCTTGAGTGGCATAGGCAGTAAGTGTTTAGTGGCTGAAAAGTTTGTCCAGGTTTCCAGAGCTCAGGTTTGCAGGAGGGAGTGTTAGGGGCCCAGGGGCAGAACTAAGTGTTGTAAGGGAGTGGGGGCTCTAGCTTCATTTCTCTGACTAGGTAGGGGTGTGTCCTAAGGCAGACCCTCCCACTCTGAGCCTCAGTTTACTTATCTTGAAATTGAGAGGGTTGCCCTATGTTATCTTGAAGATCCTTTCTTGTTCTAAACCTCTAAAGTTAATTTGCTTCCTTATATCTCTTTAATAACCCCTAATATGCCTCCTTAAAAGACTATCTCTAAGGGCTCAATTCAACTAAAGTTAGTCTTTAACCAGTTACTAAATGTAAAGGCAAAATAGTAAGGAATGTGATTTTGTTGTTCCTAATGAACTCATACCATCTTCTGATGTGTGTGTGTGTGTGTGTATGTGTGTGTGTGTATTTGTTGTTATTGTTAACATGATTTCAGCTACTTGCAGTCATCTTTCAGAAGTATTTGTTAAGTATCCTACTTTTTTGGTGATGTTGAGCATAATAAACTGTTTTCTTTTACATGCTGATAGCATATGTATCAACTTCTTTAGAGATGCTTACTTAATCTACATTAATGCCAAAAGAAGGCAGTGTATCAAAAGGCATTTGTTTAGAAATTATGTATTGTCAGATAAATCAAGTTAAATTTAGCCAGGGTAGAACAGAATGGAGCAAGGTTCTCAGCCACTAAGAGCTTATTGCCAATGTCAGAACCCGAAAAGCTATCTGCTTTACTGCAGGGCATTAACTAGGACAGCTTTGGCAGAGAATTAGGGCAGAATCCATACCAATTCCCAGAGTAAAACATTGTAATTAGGTTTTTATATATGTTTTTAGTTATGCTTATAAGCATTTGCCCAAAGAACTTTTTATATATACTATTCTATATCTTTGCTTTTTTTTTAACATAATAATATCACCTGGTGATAGTTCCAATCTGCAATATCTGTTTTTCCAATATATATTTTTATCACATATATTTCAAGAGCTGTGAGTATATGCTCACATTCCCTTATTTCAAATCCTTAGAGTCATATGTATTTCAGTATTCATAATTTTTTTCAGATTTTGGAAGGATAATATTTTATATAATGAAACTCCCAGAGGGCCTAGGGAGGACCGCTTATTCAAACATACTGGTATTTCTGCAATGTAACAAATGAAAATTTACAAGAACTGGAATGAAGAAACTATCCACAACACAAAGCAGATTTCTCTATCAAACAGGTTTGCTGCAAATTCTTTCTAAAACTTCAGTGTTCCAGACCTTTTGCATTTTTGAAGTGCTGATAAGGTATTGTAGACCTGCATCTCACTACATAGAATCACATGATTTATTATCCATTTTCCTGTGGATAGAAACTTGCGCTGTTTTTGGAATTTTTGTTATTAAAAACAACAAAGCAATGGATATTTTTTGACAATGCATCTTTGGAAAAATACAAGAGCATATCCTTATGATGAATTCCCAGAAGTAGAATTGATATGTTGAATGAAGGGTCAGTTGGCATGTGATTTTACGTTTTGACAAACATTGCCAAAGTACCTTCCAAATAAGTTTGCACCAATTTATTATTCTCACTTATGTAAGTATATGAGTGTCTGTTTCCCCATACCTCTCCTGTATTAGGTTCCTAAGCTGGCTATCACAAAGTACCATAAATTAAGTGGCTTACATATTACAAATTTATTGTCTCACAGTGTTGGAGAGAAGTCTGAGATCAAAGAGTGGGCAGGGTTGGTTCCTTCTGAGGGCTTTTTTTTTTTTAAATTTTATTTATTTATTTAACTGACAGAGAGAGAGAGAGAGACAGCTAGAGAAAGAACACAAGCAGGAGGAGTGGGAGAAGGAGAAACAGGCTTCCCGCCAAGCAGGGAGCCTGATGCGGGGCTCGATCCCAAGACCCTGGGATCATGACCTGAGCTGAAGGCAGCTGCTTAACCAACTGAGCCACCCAGGTGCCCCTCTTCTGAGGGCTTTGAGGAGCATTCTCTTCCAGCCTTTGGTAGCCTGAGACATTCCTTGGTTTGTAGATGGCTGTCTTTTCCCTGTGTCTTTACATCTCTCTCTACACGTCAATCTCTTTGTCTAAATTTCCTCTTGTATAAGGACACCGGTCATACTGGATTAGGGCCCACCCTCATGACCTCATCTTACCTGAGCATCTGCAAGGACATCTATTTCCACATAAGGTCACAGTCACAAGTGTTGGGGGTTAGGCCTCCATCATGTTTTAAGGGGGCTCAATTCAAACCATAGCATCTCCCAACATTGACTACTATTAAAGTTTTCCAATATGATAAGTAAAAATAGTGTCTTACAATTTCTGTTTGCAGTTCTTTAATTAAGTTAGATTTGAATATTTTTTAAAACTTTTTATTTTGAAATGAATAAAGACTCACTACAAAAGTAGTACTAGAGTCCCATATCTAGCTTTCTTCAAAAATGACATCTCCTATCACTGCAGTATGGTATCAAAACTGGGAAATTGATACTAATGTAATGCTTTTCACCCCATTCCAGATTTTATACAGTTTTCACCAGATTTTACATGCACTTTTCTGTGTGTGTGTGGTGAGTGCAGGTGATCATTCTCTGCAATTTCATCCTCTGTGTAGATCTCATGTACAAATCTGTATAATCACGCCTGTGATCCGGACACAGAACCACAAGGGGAACTTCCTCATAGCCCCCTTTGGCCACATCTGCCATCCTACCCCCTTTGCTGTTCCCCAGCAATCATGAAGCTACTCTCTGTCTCTCTAGCTCTGACTGTTCAAGGAGGTTCTAGACTGGTGTCACACAGCACACACCTCTAGAGATCAGCTCTTCACTCAGTGTAAGGAATGCCCTTATGTTATAGGACACAGTTGTACATGATACACACATCAATCATCTACCCCCTTTTATTGCTGAGTAATATTCCATTTAATTATTTTTGATATTATTAGTCATTTATATTTTTTGTATGAATTGCCTGTTTAAAAGAAAGTATTATCTCCCATTTTTATTACAGTCTTTGTCTTGTCTTACTGTTTTTTTTCCAATTTAGAATTTTCTTTATCATATCAAACTTATCAATCATTTATTTTTTGGGTCCTTGATTTTTTATTAACTCACAGAAAGGACTTGCATGCAAAACTTAAAATGTTAAGTTAAATCTCAAATCTGTGTGGAATTATTCTGTGTATATTTAAGGAGTGAGGTAAGGATCCAGATACTCTATGGGTCTTAAATATTTATTTCTTATAGCTAATGCTTTGCAAACATTTGATTCAACTTCAGTATATATGTGCATTTTAGTGCTTGCACAACCATTATACCTGCTTGGCAAGAATGTGGCTTGTGAGTCCTGGGTTAATTATGATACAAAACTCCCTTAGCTGCTAAAAATCATCTGCTGTTTGATAGGAAAATTGTTCAGGATTCCAGACTGAGGTGAAAAATGAGGGTATGGGTAGGCACAGCAAGAGTTTAGGAAAATGTAGAAAGTGTTAACATGCAAAATACGGGGTATAGGTTTTCTAGATGATGCAGGTTTGTGGGCTTCTAGCCAAATTCTCAAGGTCAATACACCTAAATCTATCATCTGCCTTTTTTTTTTCTTGAAAAGTCCTCTCTCTTCCCTAATCCTAAGACTAGCAAATGCAGGTATGTTATATACTGAATATAGTCTCAACAGAGCTTTCCCACTTATGGAGAGGGCAGGTTCTCAGTGGTTAGACTGTACTTCTACCTGTAGTCACAGTGTCTTGCCTTGTGACAGTACTCATGCAGGGGCCTGGCCTATAGCATTGTAATGAACGTCCCAGCAAAGACAAAGATCACCAGGAGATTAGGTTACAGCCCTCATTTAGCCTTGGTGACTAGCTGTGGGTGATTTTCCTCTATGCAGTTTACTTATTACCTAAATAATCTTTCTATGCCCAGGAGATATTCCTCGGGAAGTTGCCAACACATGCAAGCACCAATAATTGAGAGAGTAACCATAAAGGAGTGTTGAGAAAGCCACATACCATGACAATTGTGGCTGGCTGCCTCCCATAAATAATCTCTGAAGACCCCAGGGGTTCATGGCCCTCAGAGTTGGAAGGACACCCAGATTTTGTCTATGTGAACACTCACTCGATAGACTCATTTCTTCCATAGCATCTATAGTGATGTAGCCTGATGGCATCAATGTGGCCATGAAGTGAAGTAGTCATTTTTTTAATTTAATTTTATTATGTTATGTTAATCACCATACATTACATCATTAGTTTTTGATGTATGTAGTGTTCCATGATTCATTGTTTGTGTACAACACCCAGTGCTCCATTCAATACGTGCCCTCTTTAATACCCATCACCAGGCTAACCCATCCCCCCATCCCCCTCCCCTCTAGAACCCTCAGTTTTTTTCTCAGAGTCCATAGTCTCTCATGGTTCATCTCCCCCTCCGATTTCTCCCCCTTCATTTTTCCCTTCCTACTATCTTCTTTTTTTTAATATATAATGTATTATTTGTTTCAGAGGTACAGATCTGTGATTCATCAGCCTTGCACAATTCACAGCACTCTCCATAGCCCATACCCTCCCCAGTGTCCATCACCCAGCCACCCCGTCCCTCCCACCCCCCACCACTCCAGCAACCCTCAGTTTGTTCCCTGAGTCTCAGAGTCCATAGTCTCTCATGGTTCATCTCCCC
>NW_027397072.1:86528599-86541441 GCF_003265705.2 Callorhinus ursinus
CATAGCCCATACCCTCCCCAGTGTCCATAACCCAGCCCCCCCGTCCCTCCCACCCCCCACCACTCCAGCAACCCTCAGTTTGTTCCCTGAGATTAAGAATTCTTCATATCAGTGAGATCATATGATAAATGTCTTTCTCTGATTGCCTTATTTTGCTTAGCGTAATACCCTCTAGTTCCACCCACATCATTGCAAAGGCAAAATTTCATTCCTTTTGATGGCTGCATAATATTCCATTGTACATATATACCACATCTTCTTTATCCATTCATCTGTTGATGGACATCTTGGCTCTTTCCATAGTTTGGCTATTGTGGACATTGCTGCTATAAACATTGGGGTGCACATACCCCTTATGGATAGAGGGTACATACCTCAATATCATAAAAGTCATCTATGAAAAACCCACAGTGAATATCATTCTCAATGGGGAAAATCTGAGAGCTTTCCCCCTAAGGTCAGGAACGTGGCAGGGATGTCCACTATCACCACTGCTATTCAACATAGTATTAGAAGTCCTAGCCACAGCAATCAGACAACAGAAAGAAATCAAAGGCATCCAAATCGGCAAAGAGGAAGTCAAACTCTCACTCTTTGCAGATGATATGATACTTTATGTGGAAAACCCAAAAGACTCCACCCCAAAACTGCTAGAACTCGTACAGGAATTCAGTAAAGTGGCAGGATATAAAATCAATGCACAGAAATCAGTTGCATTTATATACGCCAACAAGACGAGAAGAAAGAGAAATTAAGGAGTCGATCCTATTTACAATTGCACCCAAAACCATAAGTGAAGTAGTCTTGGGTGTTCATCCTGCCCCACAACTTATTAAGTTACTTGACTAAGTTACTTGACTAAGTAACTTAAGTTCCTCTGTCATAAAATGGGGATATAATAATAGTGTGTGCCTTATAAATTTCTGGAGCAGATTAGATTAGATAATTCAGGTAACATGCCTAGCATAGTACCAAGTACTAAATGTTAAGCTGCCATCATCATTACTCCCAGTGTCTGGACATTCCTGCTCTCCTAAGGTCAGCCCAATAACTTAGGGGTAACCCGCAGTCAAGATTTCTGAATTCATCAGCATCTGCTACTGAGTCCAGGCTCCAGGACTGATCTCCTCAAAGGTCAATTCATTTTGTTTCTTGCTTTTAATATTACCTGAATTCAACATTTCAGAGACATGTATTACTCGGAGTCCACGCTGGGTACATCTCGAGATACAATGGACAATCTGAAAGCTCTTTCCTAACAAACTGTTAAAGGATGATAATGGCTTAATGTGTCCATCTTCCCATATAAGATATTTGTCATTTTAAGAGGAGCCCTCAATGCCTTATCCTAAGAGAGTTGCTAACAGTGGAATGCCCGTGTCCAAGGAAGATCATATGGGAAGACAGGGGTGAGTAATGGGATTTTTTTTCTTGCTCTTCCCATGAGCTCACACAGGAATTTGCACTAGTATAAGGGACATATATTTGTTTGCCTACACAGCTTGCCTTTTCATTGTGAAGGAGTAGAACTCATGTCTTCCTTTGGGGAACTACTCTTTCCTGACTTGGTAGGACTACCAAGCTCAGGGTCCTGGAGAGCTTATCTGATTCTGGTCATGAGGACCAGGTAAGCCTGAGCAATCATCTTTGTATTCACTTGTAGATCAAAGCAGAGATGAGAGATGGAATGAATGAGAGGCATTTTTTTAATATTTTATTTATTTGAGAGAGAGAGAGAGATAGCAAGAGAGCATAAGCGGGGGGAAGGGCAGAGGGAAGGTAAAAGCAGGTTCCCCACTGAGCAGGGAGTGGACATGGGGCTGGATCCCAGGACCTCAGGACTATGATCTGAGCTGAAGGCAGATTCTTTACCAACTGAGCCACCCAGGCACCCCAGAGAGACACATTTTTGCTGACATCTTTTGAGCACCTAGATACAGAGATGCCTGATCGAGCTAGCCATGGGCTATTTAGTTCCTTGACACAATAGCACTTGACTCCTGACCCGTATCCTCAGACTATTTTTCTCCTTTACTTAAATGGGTTTGAGTGATTCATATTACAGACAAGTAAAAGAATTTTGATTAATACAGTTGTGTACAAATGTGTCTCTATTTGAGGGGTGAAGACTTACAGAAATCTATTATCACCATTGAACAGAGAACTTACAGTTTAAGCTATATTGATCATAAGCCAATAGCATAAAAAAATAAACATAGACTTTATCAACGTTTCTCTACTGCACACAAACCCTTTGATGGTTCTGCCTGCTTTCTGATAACATACAGTCTTCTTTGAATCAGACTCAAGCTTTAGTTCCTACATTAATCATTCTCCAGATGCCCATCCAGTTTCCTGCACTTCCAACTCCATTATGCTCCATAGGTTTGTCATGTCAGTTCCTGACTTGTCATTTTGTTGATTAGAACTTTAAAAGCTTGGCTTCTGCCCTTCCAGAGATTTGATTTTACCACCTCCTTGGCCTTGAGCAAGTGGCCAAAAGTATCTACTCTTCAATTTTTTTCAACAAAATAGTGTGGGAAATAATAGTTCTTAGCATTGTTGTATGATTTAAATGATAGTGGACTAAGGTTCCTGGCCCATACTAAGTTCTCAATACCTATTAGCCATTTTTATTGCTATGACTTTATTCCTTCAGCAAGTAGCACACAGCCTTCATGTAATAGTATCTAAATAAGTATTTGTTGTATTAATAAGTAAACAGATCCTTAGCTTTGAAAAATTGTTCAATGCATATTCTTCTCTACCGCATAGGAAATTCCTTGCTTTATGGAGGCAGGGCAATAACGGTCAAGACAGTGTGGGGACTATGAAGCCAGTAAAACAGGTTTTAAGGTTAGCTATGCTATTTTTTCTTTATGGGGCATGGGCAAGTCACCTACTTTCTGGGAGCCTCCATTTCATCACCTGTATTTAATGACACTGAGAGTACATACTCTTGGGGTTGTTGAGAGGATTAAATAAGATGATCTAATTAAGTTAATTGCATGAACTAATAACCTCCCTCTCCTCCTCCTTCTTGGTGACAACACTCACCCCTACTCTAAGTGCTTCATCTGGGCTTACTTATGCAGAGAATCACCTAGCCCAGTATTCCTGGTGCATCGATAGCATAGAAAGGTCAGGATGAATGAAGCCATCCATTCGAGCACACAGCCAGAGTACCCGGAATTCCTTTGTCGAGAAAGAACAAATATACAATGTAGCCCATTGTCAATTAAGTGTGCCGGTTCCTGTGGAAAGTGCATTATAGACATTAGGGTTGGGGAATACTGAGAAAAATAGTTCATACCATTTTTCAAAGACTCCAGCCACATGCTTCATTTTCAAAAGAGTTGCTACTGAGTAAGTGATTGTGCCTGATGAAATAAGACTAGTCCCTAGCAATTTACTTCCATTTGTATGATACTACACTTCTTAGTATAGTGTAGTCTATACTGCACTATATTTTCAGAACTCATGTGGCATTAAAGTGGATAAACTCCATCAGCAAGCAGTCCATGAGATATTGGTGACCAAAACCTAGCCTATTTTTCAGCCCAGTGAGCAGGCAGTGAAGATAATGATGAGGTCAATGGGGGTGTTCATCGATTTCTTTTAAGAAGCACAAGATTCTGACAAGGGTAGCTCAATTTTCATGAATGCCTAACCCACTGTAGCCAAATTAACCAACAGAGATAATCTGGAGATTTATTAAATTTATTGGATTGATTAATCCAACACAACATTGGAAAATTAAAATGAAAGCATTTCACAAAATTTTGTTTAAATTTTACATCTATTCATGGAAGTTTGCTTAGCTGTGAAGACAGGAAATTTAATATAGTCATTAAGAACATGAGCTTTAAAGTCGGAGTGCTTGGGTTTGAAATCCTACTCTACTGGTTTCTCGCTGTGTGGTTTATCCCCCATGCGTCAGTTTCAGAGTCTGTTAGATGAAGATAATAATAACTCTTAGTGATGTTGAGACATTAACTTTGTAAGGTATCTAGTATAGTAGCTGGCACTTGGTGGAGGGCTCAACACATGTTGGCCATTATTATTTCAAATTAAGGATTTAATAGCCAAGGCCTGATTATTATGAAACACTAGGTTATTAGGTATGCATTCTTGAGGCCATCACACACTGCCCATGTGATGTTAACCTAAGGTTATAGACTCTACAGGTCAGCCTCAGGTAACCTAAAAATAGATTTTAATGGAATTATCAGATATAAGGGAACATAAGAGATGTCTCCATTTAGGAAATCATTATGCATGTTAATCAAGAGACGTCTTCCATGTCCCTCATGGTCTCCCATTAGTCAATTCATGTCCCTCTTCAGGGAAAATAATTAGAGCAAGAGAACTGCAGGCAATTTTTCAAACTTGTCCTTTATTCCTATTGTAGATAGTGACATCCATTGAATGTGAGCATTCTGGAAGAAATCCCATGCATTCAGCGCTGTTTGGGTTCCGTGTGAATAGCTTGTAAAAGCTTTTCTCTGTGCTCACTTACTTTGTGTATCTTCCCATTGTCATCCCTTGTGTCTGGCCTGCCTGCATTAACATAAAATGATGGGCCTTTCTTAACTCTAAACTAAACTTCCAGGCTCATTACTCTGTATGAGGTCTGATTTTACTCCAATTTAGCATTAATAGTCTAATTTGTAGACTCTCCAACTGAACAGCAACATTTTAAATGACCATTTTCTTTGCAATGTGCCATTCCTTCTATTTTCATGTATATGCCAACATCAGTACCAACTGGTAACAAAGGGACTTAATCCCTTATCTGCATCACGAAAGCTGCCTGGAATAGCCTATATCCGCTTTGGCCAAGTCTCAGCAATTTGCCTTTGGAGACCACTGTCTCTCATTTAAAGGTTGTTTTACTGCCCTCTGAGCTTATCCCTTAGGCTTCCAGGGAGCAGTAGAAAATAGGGCTACGAGTGACCTTGAAAATGACCAGATAATGTGAGATTGTTGTCAATATTTTCTTTCACTTTTGAGAAAACAGCCCTGCTGTCTACGTGGACAACACAGGAGATGAGGTGTAGCTTAATTATTGTATGAAAGCCAGTCAGTGCAGTGCCTGGTTTCTGTTCCCAGAATATCTTTTAGATCCAGTTAGGGTTTAGGGCAAATAATGGGAAGAGAGAGCATTTCATGCAGTGCAGTTTTCAACATTACTCTTTATTTTTGTCATTCCGGATGGAAGAGCTTCCAGATTCAATGTCTGCCATCACTCTTTTCTGTAAAATGAAATTTCACATAGAAGGAGTGAAACATTCTTTTTTGTTTGTTTTTTCTTTAAATCAAAAGTAAAGAGATAAAAGCAACTAAACACTGTTAGGACACAAAATGGTTGCTGAAGAATTCAGCTTGAGGGTTTGAAGCTGGGACCTGTCATCACAGTGGAGGAGATGTATGAACAGAATGTCTTTGCTGTGTATTTTAATTGAACATTTTGGAAACAATGTCAAAAAGCAAAAATAAAAGTGAAAGCAAAAGCGAACTGAAGTACTGTATAACTCCCTGGCAAAGAATTCTAGTTTTGAGGTTGTTAAAGCAGCTTCCTTAGAGTTACCCTCCCCTCAAATCCTCCCGTCCATCAAAAGAAAAAACAGAACAAAACAGAAAACAAGAGAGCAGGATAAAGAGCTCCCAGGGTCCTGCAGCAAACACCTAAGTCTTCATTTTTTTTTTTCAATCCGCCTCCCCTACTCTTCAGTTCCTGAATCTCCTTCTTCAGAACCAGCAGCGTTATTCATTTATTCTTTTATATTCCATGTACAGGGGACTATATTCATGTTCCCTTCTGCCACTGGAACAAAGCATTTTATTCCTATTCTCTTAACAACAGCACATCTGTTTTCAGGGTAGCCAGAGACAAAAAAGATGACTTCTACCTTCTGAATTTCATAAATGATGAAACACAGAATGTATCGAAGTGTATCAGTGAAACTTGAGAAGAGAGAAGAGCTTCACCGGAAGAAAGGAAAGGGGACATGGCATTGGCAGTGGGGCTACCATCTGATTTTGTTCTGTGGTTTACTTCCAGCACGACGATCCACAGCCATTGGGAACCTGCTGGGCCCCTGCCTAGAGCAGCAGTGTGGGATCTTGGTTCCAACCCTGTGTAGGGGAGCTTGTCACAAGATCTTTGTGTGACAGACAAATGCAAGAAAAATGAGTAGGAGACCTTATCACAGGCATTTGAGATCGTATTCATCTTTAGCATCAGAGATGGATTAAGAGGGAAGCTGCAGTCATTTTTTTTTAATTGTAACATAAGTTCTTTTTTTCTTCTTTAACTTTATTGTTATGTTAATCACCATACATTACCTCATTAGTTTATCATGGAGTGTTCCATGATTCTTTGTGCATAACACCCAGTGCTCCACACAGAAGGTGCCCTCTTTAATACCCATCACCAGGCTAACACATCACTCCACCCCATACCCTCTAGAACCCTCAGTTTGTTTTTCAGAGTCCATAGTCTCTCATGGTCCGTCTCCCCCTCCGATTTACTCCCCTTCATTCTTCCCCTCCTGCTATCATCTTCTTCTTTTTTCTCTCTTAACATATATTGCATTATTTGTTTCAGAGGTACAGATCTGAGATTCAACAGTCTTCCACAATTCACAGCGCTCAGCATAGCACATACCCTCCCCAATGTCTATCACCCAGCCACCCCATCCCTCCCACCCCCCACCACTCCAGCAACCCTCAGTTTCTTTCCTGAGATTAAGAATTCCTCATATCAATGAGATCATATGATACATGTCTTTCTCTGATTGACTTATTTCACTCAGCATAACACCCTCCAGTTCCATCCACTTCATTGCAAATGGCAAGATCTCATTCCTTTTGATGGCTGCATAATATTCCATTGTGAATATATATAACATCTTCTTTATCCATTCATCTGTCGATGGACATCTTCGGTCTTTCACAGTTTGGCTATTGTGGACATTGCTGCTATAAATATTGGGTTGCATGTACCTCTTGGATCCCTACATTTGTATCTTTGTGGAAAATACCCAGTAGTGCAATTGCTGGATCGTGTGGTAACTCTATTTTCAACTTTTTGAGGAACATCCATACTGATTTCCAGAGTGGTTGCACCAGCTTGCATTCCCACCAACAGTGTAGGAGGGTTCCCCTATCTCCGTATTCCCACCAACATCTGTCGTTTCCTGACTTCTTAATTTTAGCCATTCTGACTGGTGTGAGGTGGTATCTCATTGAGGATTTGATTTGAATTTCCCTGAAGCGGAGCAATGTGGAGCACTTTTTCATGTGTCTGTTGGCCATTTGGATGTCTTCTTTGGAAAAATGTCTGTTCATGTCTTCTGCCCATATCTTGATTGGATTATTTGTTCTTTGGGTGTTGAGTTTGATTTTGGTTACTAGCCCTTTATCTGATATGTAATTTGCAAATATTTTCTCCCATTCTGTCAGTTGTCTTTTGGTTTTGTGCACTGTTTCTTTTGCTGTGCAAAAGCTTTCTATCTTGATGAAAACCCAATAGTTCATTTTTGCCCTTGCTTCTCTTGCCTTTGGCGATGTTTCTAGGAAGAAGTTGCTGCAGCTGAGGTCGAAGAGGGTGCTGCCTGTGTTGTCCTTTAGGATTTTGATGGACTCCTGTCTCACATTTAGGTCTTTCAACCATTTGGAATCTATTTTTGTGTGTGGTGTAAGGAAATGGTCGAGTTTCATTCCTCTGCATGTGGCTGTCCAATTTTCCCAACACCATTTGTTGAAGAGACTGTCTTTTTTCCATTGGACAGTCTTTCCTGCTTTGTCAAAGATGAGTTGACCAAGGACTTGAGGGTCCATTTCTGGGCTCTCTATTCTGTTCCATTGATCTATGTGTCTGTTTTTGTGCCAGTACCATACTGTCTTGATGATGACAGCTTTGTAATAGAGCTGGAAGTCCGGAATTGTGACGCTGCCAGCTTTGTTTTTCTTTTTCAACATTCCTCTGGCTATTCAGGGTCTCTTCTGGTTCCATCCAAATTTTAGGATTATTTGTTCCCTTTCTTTGATGAAAGAGGATGGTATTTTGATGGGGATTGCACTGAATGTGTAGATTGCACTAGTTAACATTGACATCTTCACAATGTTTGTTCTTCCAATCCATGAGCATGGAATGTTTTTCCATTACTTTGTGTCTTCCTCAATTTCTTTCATGAGTATTTTATAGTTTTCTGAGTATGGATCCTTTGCCTCTTTGGTTAGATTTATTCCTAGGTATCTTATAGTTTTGGGGATAATTGTAAACGGGATTGACACCTTAATTTCTCTCTCTTCTGTCTTGTTGTTGGTGTATAGGAATGCCACGGATTTCTGTGCATTGATTTTATATCCTGCCACTTTACTAAATTCCTGTATGAGTTCTAGCAGTTTTGGGGTGGAGTCTTTTGGGTTTTCCACATACAGTATCATATGATCTGCAAAGAGTGAGAGCTTGACTTCCTCTTTGCCGATTTGGATGCCTTTGATTTCTTTTTGTTGTCTGATTGCTGTGTCTAGGACTTCTAATACTATGTTCAATAGCAGTGGTGATAGTGGACATCCCTGCAGCCTTCCTGACCTTAGGGTCAGGAAGAATTTTGATCAGGAAAGGATGCTGTACTTTGTCAAAGGCTTTTTCTGCATCTATTGAGAGGATCATATGATTCTTACTCTTTCTTTCTTTAATATATTGTATCATGTGGCTTGATTTGCAGATGTTGAACCAACCTTGCAGCCCAGGGATAAATCCCACTTGGTCATGGTGAATAATCCTTTTAATGTACTGTTGGAACCTATTGGCTAGTATTTTGGTGAGAATTTTTGCATCCTTGTTCATCAAGGATATTGGTCTGTAATTCTCCTTTTTGATGGGGTCTTTGTCTGGTTTGGGGATCAAGGTAATGGTGGCCTCATAAAATGAGTTTGGAAGTTTTCCTTCCATTTCTATTTTTGGAACAGTTTCAGGAGAATGGGTATTAATTCTTCTTTAAATGTTTGGTAGAATTCCCCTGGGAAGCCATCTGGCCCTGGGCTTTGTTTGTTGGGAGATTTTTGATGAGTGTGTCAATTTCCTTAGTGGTTATAAGTCTGTTCAGGTTTTCTATTTCTTCCTGGTTCAGTTTTGGTAGTTGATACATCTCTAGGAATGCATCCATTTTTTCCAGGTTATCTAATTTGCTGGCATAGAGTTGCTCCTAATATGTTCTTATAATTGTTTGTATGTCTTTGGTGTTAGTTGTGATCTCTCCTCTTTCATTCATGATTTTGTTGATTTGGGTCCTTTCTCTTTTCTTTTTCATAAGTCTGGCCAGGGTTTTATCAATCTTGTTAATTCTTTGAAAGAACCAGCTCCTAGTTTCGTTGATCTGTTTTACTGTTCTTTGGTTTTTATTTCATTGATTTCTGCTCTGATCTTTATTATTTCTCTTCTTCTGCTGGGTTTAGGCTTTATTTGCTGTTTTTTCTCTAGCTCCTTTAGGTGTAGGGTTAAGATGTGTATTTGACACCTTGTTTCTTGAGAAAGGCTTGTATTACTATATACTTTCCTCTTAGGATTGCTTTTGCTGCATCCCAAAGATTTTGAACAGTTGTGTTTTCATTTTCATTCTTTTCCATGAATTTTCTTAGCTCTTCTTTAATTTCCTGGTTGACCCATTCATTCTTTAATGGGATGCTCTTTAGCCTCCATGTGTTTGAGTTCTTTCTGACTTTCCTTTTGTGATTGAGTTCTAGTTTCAAAGCATTGTGGTCTCAAAATATGCAGGGAATAATCCCAATTTTTTGTACCAGTTGAGACCTGATTTGTGACCTAGGATGTGATCTATTCCGGAGAATGTTCCATGGGCACTAGAGAAGAATGTGTATTCCGTTGCTTGGGATGGAATGTTCTGAACATGTCTGTGAAGTCCATTTGGTCCAGTGTGTCATTTAAAGTCTTTATTTTCTTGTTGATCTTTTGCTTAGAGGATCTGTCCATTTCAGTCAGGGGGGTGTTCAAGTCCCACACTCTTATTGTAATGTTGTCAATGTGTTTCTTTGCTTTTGTTATTAATTGCCTTATATAATTGGCTGCTCCCATGTTAGGGGCATAGATATTTACAATTGTTAGATCTTCTTGTTGGATAGACCCTTTAAGTAGGATATAGTGTCCTTCCTCATCTCTTATTATAGTCTTTGGTTTAAAATCTAGTTTGTCTGATATAAGGATTGCCACTCCAGCTTTCTTTTGGTGTTCATTCGCATGGTAAATGGTTTCCCACCCCCTCACTTTCAATGTGGGGGTATCTTTGGGTATAAAATGAGTCTCTTGCAGACAGCATATCAATGGGTCTTGTTTTTTAATCCAATCTGATAGCCTATGTCTTTTGATTGGGGCATTGAGCCCATTTACATTCAGGGTAACTATTGAAAAGATATGAATTTAGGGGGCGGAGCAAGATGGCGGAGGAGTAGGAGACCTAGATTTCGTCTGGTCTCAGGAATTCAGCTGAATAGGGATCAAACCATTCTGAACACCTACGAACTCAACAGGAGACCGAAGAAGAGAGTAGCAACAACTCTCTGAACAGAAAAGTGACCACTTTCTGGAAGGTAGGACGTGCGGAGAAGTGAATCCCAGGCGATATTCGGGAGGATAGACGGCGGGGGAGGGGCCTCCGCCGGCCGATTCTGGCAAGTGCTAGAGCCGCGGAGCACAAAATCGGACCTTTTAGAAGTTGGCTCCGTGGAGGGACGTCGCTGCAGTGGCTAAGCGGGGGGTGGAATCCTCCCGGGACAGTGTGGTCTCAGGACCCTCGGGGTCACAGAGAGACCGGGGGTGCCTGAGTGCGCCAGAGCTCCCAGGTATCGGAGCGGGGAAGCCGGCTGCAGAGACGGAGCAGAGTCGCGGGCTCTCAGCTCGGGGTTGCCATAGACTGTGACCCGCGGCCCAGTCGGGGCACGGCTCCTCCAGCAGGGACCCAGCAGGCGGCAGATCCGGGGAGACTCCCCTTCCTTCCCGGGGAGGAGCGGTGCGGGAACGCACTGCAGGGATCTGCTGGGTTTGGAGACTCTGCGCGGGGTCGGGTGCCAGAGATAGCAACGCTCGGTCACAGGCCGGGTGAGCACGGGGTGCGGCCGGAGACCGGGGACACGGAAGTGACTGCTTTTCTCTGGGGGCACACTGAGGAGCGGGGCCCCGAGTTCTCGGCTCCTCCGGGTAGAGATTGGGAGGCCATCATTTCTGCCTTGGTCCTCCAAGGCTGTACGGAGAGCTTGCAGGGAACAAAAGCTCCTGAGAGCAAACCGGAGCAGCTTCCTTAGCCCGGACCGACAAGGGCGGGGCAATTCCGCCTCCGGCAAAGACATTTGGAAACCACAGCAACAGGCCCCTCCCCCAGAAGATCAGCACAAACAGCCAGCAAGCCAAGACCAAGTTGATCGATCAAGGAGAACGGGAGAACTCCAGCGCTAGGGGAATACTGCACATAGATTCATGGCTTTTTTTTTTTTTAACCATGATTCACTATTTCATCAACGTTAATTTTTGTTGACTGTTTTTTTTTTATTTTTCTTTTTCCCTTTTTTTAACCAACATCTTATCAATCCCTTTTTAAAAAAAAAAAAAAACATTTTTCATTTTTCATTTTTAGAGTCATATTTTATCCCTTCATAGTAGTTACCCTTATTTTTGGCATATATATATAAGTTGTTCTCTCTTTAAAATTTTGAGGTACAGTTTCTTCTAACAGATCAAAATATACCCTAAATCACTAGTGTATGGCTTTGTTCTAGTCTCCTGCCTGATCACATTCTCTCCCTTTTTCCTTTTTTTTTTCTTTTCTTAAATCTTCTTTCTTTTTTCAAACAACTTATCTTACCAAGTCCTTTTATAAAACCTTTTATAATTTTCATCTTTACAGTCATCTTCCATCCCTTCATTGTATCAACCCTTATTTTGTACATATATGTCTTTCTTCCTTTAAAATTTTAGGAGGCACTTTTTTCTAACAGACCAAAATACGCCCAAAATCTAGTGTGTGGCACTGATCTATGCACTAGCCTGATCATATTTGATCATATTCTGCTATTTTTGTATTGTTTTGTTTTTGTTTTTATCTTTTTTTTTTCTTTTTTCTCTTTCTTTTTTCTTTCTTTCCCTTTCTTTTCCCCTGGTTTCAGGTCTTTTCTGATTTGTATACAGTATATTTGCTGGGGACGTTGTAAACCTGTTAGCATTTCGTTCTCTCATTCATCTATTCTCCTCTGGACAAAATGACAAGACGAAAGAAATCACCTCAGCAAAAAGAACAAGAGGTACTACCATCAGCCAGGGACCTACTCAATACAGACATTAGTATGATGTCGGACCTAGAGTTCAGAATCATGACTTTAAAGATACTAGCTGGGCTTGAAAAAAGCGTGGAAGTTATTAGAGAAACCCTTTCTGGAGAAATAAAAGAACTAAAATCTAACCAAATCGAAATCAAAAAGGCTATTGATGAGGTGCAATCAAAAATGGGGGCACTAACTGCTAGGATAAATGAGGCAGAAGAGAGAATCAGCGATATAGAAGACCAAATGATGGAAAATAAAGAGGCTGAGAAAAAGAGAGAGAAACAACTATAGGATCACGAGGGCAGAATTCGAGAGATAAGTGATACGATAAGACGAAACAACATTAGAATAATTGAGATCCCAGAAGAAGAAGAAGAGAGAGAGAGGGGGGCAGAAGGTATATTGGAGCAAATTATAGCAGAAAACTTCCCTAATGTGAGGAAGGAAACAGGCATTAAAATCCAGGAGGCACAGAGAACCCCTCTCAAAATCAATAAAAATAG
>NW_027397072.1:86541451-86607810 GCF_003265705.2 Callorhinus ursinus
CTATTTTTATTGATTTTGAGAGGGGTTCTCTGTGCCTCCTGGATTTTGATGGCTGTTTCCTTCCCCACATTAGGGAAGTTCTCTGCTATAATTTGCTCCAACATTCCTTCTGCCTCTCTCTCTCTTTCTTCTTCTTCTGGGATCCCAATTATTCTAATGTTGTTTAGTCTTATCGTATCACTTATCTCTCGAATTCTGCCCTCGTGATCCAGTAGTTGTTTATCTCTCTTTTTCTCAGCTTCTTTATTTTCCATCATTTGGTCTTCTATATCACTAATTCTCTCTTCTGCCTCATTTATCCTAGCAGTTAGTGCCCCCATTTTTTATTGCCCCTCATTAATACCCTTTTTTATTTTGACTTGGCTAGATTTTAGTTCTTTTATTTCTCCAGAAAGTTTCTCTAATAACTCCCATGCTTTTTTTCAAGCCCAGCTAGTATCTTTAAAATGATTCTGAACTCTAGGTCTGACATCGTACTAATGTCTGTATTGAGTAGGTCCCTGGCAGACGGTACTACCTCTTGTTCTTTTTGTTGAGGTGATTTCTTTCGTCTTGTCATTTTGTCCAGAGGAGAATAGATGAATGAGAGAAGAAAATGCTCACAGGTTAACAACATCCCCAGAAAATATACTCTAAACAAATCAGAAAAGACCTAAAACCAGGGGAAAAGAAAGGGAAAGAAAGAAAAAGGAAAGAGGAATAAAGAAGGAAAAGAGAAAGATAAAAACAAACAAAAATGGAACCAAAGGAAAAAAAAACAGAATATGATCAAGTATGATCAGGCTAGTGCATAGATCAGTGCCACACACTAGATTTTGGGTGTATTTTGGTCTGTTAGATGAAAGTTCTTCCTAAAATTTTAAAGAAAGAAAGACATATATGTATAAAATAAGTTTTGATACAATGAAGTGATGGAATATGACTGTAAAGATGAAAATTATAAAAAAATATTTAAAAAAGGAATTGATAAGGTGCTTGAAAAAAGAAAGAAGTTTTAAAAGAAAGAAAGAAAGAAAAAGGGGGAGAGAATGTGATCAGGCAGGAGACTAGAACAAAGCCATACACTAGAGATTTAGGGTATATTTTGATATGTTAGAAGAAACTGTATCTCAAAATTTTAAAGAGAGAATAACATATATATATATGCCAAAAATAAGGGTTTCTACAATGAAGGGATAGAATGTGAATCTAAAAAGTAAAAATAAAAATATTTTTTTAAAAAGGGGATTGATAAGATGTTGGTTGAAAAAGGGAAAAAGAAAAATTAAAAAAAAAAACAGTTAAAAAAATTAACTTTGAAAGACTAATGAATCATGGTAAAATAGCCATGAATTCCATGTGCAGTATTCCCCTAGCGCTGGAGTTTTCCAGTTCTCATTGATCGGTCAACTTGGTCTTGGCTGGCTGCTCTTTCTGATCTTCTGGGGGAGGTGCCTGTTGCTGTGGTTCCCAAATGTCTTTGCCGGAGGTGGAATTGCCCCGCCCTTCTTGGTCCGGGCTAAGCAAGCTGCTCGGGTTTGCTCTCGGGAGCTTTTGTTCCCTGCAAGCTTTCCGTACAGCTTTGGAGGATGGGAGTGAAAATGGCGGCCTCCCAGTCTCCGCCCGTGAGGAGCCGAGAACTCAGGGCCCCGCTCCTCAGTGTGCCCCCAGAGAAAAGCAGCCAATCACTCCCGTCTCCTCAGTCTCTGGCCGCACTCCATGCTCACCCGGTCTGTGACGGAGCATTTCTATCTCTGGCATCTGACCCCGTGTGGAATCTCCAAACCCAGCAGATCCCTGCGGTGCGCTCCCGCGCCACTCCTCCCCAGGGGAGGGAGGGGAATCTCCCTGGATCTGCCACTTGTTGGGTCCCTGCTGGAGAAGTAGTGGCCCAACTGTCACCGATCACAGTTTATGGCAACCCCAAGCTGAGAGCATGCGCCTCGGCTCCGTCTCTGTAGCCGGCTTCCCCGCTCCGATCCCTGGGAGCTCTGCTGCACTCAGGCACCCCTGGTCTTTCTGTGACCCCGAGGGTCCTGAGACCACACTGTCCCGCGAGGGTTCCACCCTCCGCTTAGCCACTGGGGTGACGTCCCTCAGCGGAACCGACTTCTAAAAGTTCCAATTCTGTGCTCCGCGGCTCTATCACTTGCCAGAAGCAGCTGATGGAGGCCCCCTCCCCCGCCATCTATCCTCCGAATATCGCCTCAGATTCACTTCTCCGCACGTCCTACCTTCCAGAAAGTGATCGCTTTTCTGTTCAGAGAGTTGTTGCTATTCTTTTCTTTGATCTCCTGTTGAGTTCGTAGGTGTTCAGAATGGTTTGATTCCTATCCTGCTGAATTCCTGAGACCAGACGAAATCCAGGTCTCCTACTCCTCTGTCCAGGGCTGCTGCAGTCTGATAGGATTCTGAGCATAGTTAATGCCTCCTGATTAGATGAGGCATCCTTTAACCAGAGCGCCACACTGAAAGGAGAAGGCGGGCCATATTCTTGGCAGCTGGGAGCCCTCTCAAAGGAACATCTCCACTAATCGGACTCAGCCTGTTCTGAAATGAAATTGGAGTGGAGGGAACTGAAAGGAGAAAACACAACCACCAAACCTACAGATTGCCCTGAGCTCTCTTAGTACACATTCTCATCTTGAGGCCTCACCTCATGATCCTGATGGAGGATTCCAGAATCCTTTCTTTTCCTTGATATTTTAAATAAATGTTCTTAACAAAAAACGCATACTTTCCCCTCTTGTTTTTCCATATCTTGTTCAATTTTACTGTCCTGCGTCCCTCTGAAACGAGTTTGTCAGTAGTTCCTGGCACTCCTACACACCTGGAAGACTGGGGAACCTGTAGTCCCCACAAGAAGGAAGACAAAGCTGGTTTAAGATGCTAGTGTATCTAGACGTTTTTCCTTCTTTTTCCCCTTGAGAGAGATCAAAATCCTCTCTTGACTCAGTAACAATGTGTTTTGTGTGCAGAAAAGAGAGAGAGGCTTTTATAGATTGTCATTTTCCCTGGCAAGACAGTTTTTCATGAAGGAATTAAAGCCGCCTTCTTCATGGGTTTCAGTGATGTTCTCTAAAAACACAAACAAGCTAATGGAACAAATTTCCACCCCAGCCTAGCAGAATCTGCCAGTCGTCTATCATTTTACCTCCTCTTAACTGCCTTGCAAGCAGATATGTAGAAAGACATAGAAAAAGAGATTTCTATTGGCAACAGTGTTTCCAAGTTAATGTCAAGAGATTAGGAGACTTTAAGAACTCTGGGAAGCCAGAGGCAAGAATCACAGGGAAGAAATACCATTCTCTGTCTGTTTCTCTGCAGTGGAGGGGCCCAATTAAAAGCTGAGTATTTACAAATTGCAAAGTCTGTAGGCACCTAATTATCTTACCTGAAGTATCAATTAGCAAGAGCTAGAGTAGGAGGAGAGAAACTCATTCGTCTAGAAGACCCTGGACAGGGTGCATCCCTCCTCCTGTGTCTGACTGCTGCTTTTCCCCACATGGGGTCACAGAGTGGCTTTGTGTGTTCTGATCCCCAATGAAGACCACTTACATTGCAGCCTGCATTTTAGCTGAGTGCTGTTGTATTGTTATGCTATATGCTCTTTTTACACTTTTGTTTGTGTCATTCAAAAGGTCAGGGGTCTCTTCAAT
Organism: Callorhinus ursinus; assembly: GCF_003265705.2. NCBI lineage: Eukaryota > Metazoa > Chordata > Mammalia > Carnivora > Otariidae > Callorhinus > Callorhinus ursinus. Next base: position 86,545,090 of record NW_027397072.1, read on the forward strand.
CCTGGATATGTGTTTGGCTGGTGTAGGGTGCTTTCCTTGTTTGATAAACAGTCCAGCAACTGCCCTTCAAAGAAGGGTGTGGGATCGGGGTTGGGGGGAGGATTGAGCTGAGCAGGCATGATGTCGCTCTTTTAGCTCTAAAACACATAGGAATTCCAGACTAAGTTGTCAGAATGGGCCATTCATTGCATATTACTTTTTTAATGGGTAGAATGTTTTTGAAAACCATTTAAGGTTTACAGAAAAATAAGTGGAAAGTACAGAGAATTCCCTCTAAAAATCACATCTTCTGTTTTATGTATTCTGATGCTTTGGCATCTGAGAGTTTGCTGACCCTGGAGGGACTGTCCTTTTGAGGACTGGCCAATTTTACAGGTAGTAAACAACTCGTCCATGAGTGTGCCCTCCAAACACAAAGCAACCAATCCAGGGTCCACACCTCCTAACCACCACTTCTGTGGGGCTTTCACACTCTGGACCCCATGCCATGTGGCCTCATCACACGGTTAAGTAGGACAGCCCTATGTCCCAGAGTCTACTAGCCCATTCAGACTAGCCAATGCCAAGCCTGCTGTCCCTGCCTCACCTTTTCCTTCATATAGAAGCCGCAACAGAGGCTCCTGCTCACAGTTCCTCCCATAAAGTGGCACAAGCATCATGTAAGATGCACTATCTGTGGAGTGTGTATGATCATATTAATAGCAAAATAAATAGTTCAACCATATGGAAACATTGTTGGCAACCCAGTGTAAAAAAAATAGCAGGTAACGGTTTAGTAGTATTGTACTAAAACCATTTGGAAGAATATATGGTTATTTAGATTTCACAGTAAGTGGAGTCTCGAGATAAAAGGTAATCCTGAAACACAACTTGTATTATTACCAGCTTTCATTATCATTAAAAACAGGGTTGGGATAAATTTCATTGTGTGTTGCTGTGGACATGGTTATGACTAAGAAGCTCTAAGGCTGTATGCCATTTGTAACACTTAAATCTAATCCTAGACTCAGTCCACTACTTTTGGTAATATCAAGAGGGTAATAATTACCTGTTGCTCTATAGTATTTGGGAATAAGAAATATGAGCCTTCTATCAAGGGAGAAACTTCAATTCACATCAAAATCTGACACAAGCCTTAATCAAGGACATACAAAATTTCATATTACAACAAAGGAAATGCATTACTTCCTATAGGTGTATTTTATTCATTAATGAAAAGAGGAAAGGTAGAAGAAAGGAAGGGAGGGAGGCAGATAGGCAGGCAGGCAGAATGAAGGAAGATAAGGAAGGAAGGAAGGAAGAAGGGAGGGAGGAAGGAAGGAAGGAAGGAAGGAAGGAAGGAAGGAAGGAAGGAAGGAAGGAAGGAGGGAGGGAGGACTAGTTGTTATCTAAGCACCCCAAGGGCAATAGTTGCAGACAAGAATTGCTCACAGAGTCAGTGCTATGACACCTACACCATCTTTCAACCCTCTGGAAATATGCTATCACCGCATAGAGGTTAGAAATTCCTGCAAGTGCTCACCCTTCTTATTCTCTTTTCTTCTTTCCTTAGAGACTATAGAATAACTACCGTTCAACAAATATCAGTGGGGTCTTGAATAAGAGAAAGTGAGCGACTGTTGTCTGATCCAAATGCAAACTCCTGGATTTTTCACTTTAACGGTACTCTGGAGATTAACTAATCTCTTCACAAATATCAGAAAATGACGATGTAAGAGCTGTCTCATTTACTGAGACTGGACCACTGGTTTCCTAAAGCCAAGTCCCAAGTTGTTCCCACTACATAGACAGCTACCCAAGAAAGAATTTAACTTTCTCTGGCTCCTTGATATCATTAGTAAATAACCGTTTCTCTGTACTTGATTTTATCCAAGTGGCCAGAAGCAGCCCATGCTTCTCCTATCAGAGCAGAGAATGTACCCAGGGGCCTAGGGCTCTGAGGGCAGCTAGGCAACTGGCAGTTGCAGGAAAAGATGAGCTTGGGAACTGAGTTAGAACCCGACCTTCCCAGGGCACCTGGGTGCCTCAGTCGGTTAAGCATCTGCCTTTGGCTCAGGTCATGATCTCAGGGTCCTGGGATGGACCCCCGCATTGGGCTCCCTGCTCAGTGGGGAGTCTGCTTCTCCCTCTCCCTCTGCCCCTCCCCCTGCTTGTGCTTTCTCTCTCTCCCTGTCAAATAAATAAAATCTTTAAAAAAAAAAAGGAACCCAACCTCCTTTCTGCTTTCATGGGTGTGCTTATTCTACCTATTAGCCTAGTGACATTCCTGGACATCCATGGGAGACTTGGCCACACTCCCACCCAGGGATGTTCGTCCTGACAGTGTTTTTTTCTTTCATTGTGGTTATATAAGACAGCTTCCAACTTGGGATCTAGGGGACATGCTAGAGAGCCTGTGGTTTCAATCATCCCAGTTGACTGAAGTCTGTTTCTATCAGTGGGACTATATGAACTAGTTCACCTATATCTCTTCATGGTCTATATTCCACACCATAAAGCTGTTCTCCACACTCTACTCTCTGAGGACTAAATGTGATGCTTTGTGGAATAAAACGTGTGCCATTAACAAACGAGTTGAGTGGCACTGCATATTCTATTTCCCCTTTCAACTGCATTATGTGTTTACCATTTTTAAGGTTCGAAGAGCTCCTGCAGAATAAAACCCAGTTTACTTTAGTTTGCCAGTACAGATGATAGCATAAGACCTTTCTTCATGTATTACTAGCATCTTCCTCTGAGACTGTTGAACTCTGAGGTGAAGTGTATACCACAGCTATGAGGTTTGCACTAAATGTTCTGGAGCCTATGCTTATCAAACCCCCAACTCCTCATTTCATAAAATTTCCACTAAGCCAATAACAGGAGACCTCTACTATGTCTCCTGAAGTGGTGGATGGATGCCTTGTTGTGTTTTCATCTTTGTTTTAAAAGAGTGCTGATATGGGGCACCTCACTGGCTTGGTTGGTAGAGCGTGCAACTTTTGGTCTTGGGGTTGTGGCTTTGAACTCCATGCTGGGTATAGAGATTACTTAAAAAAAAAAAAAAAAAGTAAAGAAAGAAAGAAAACATAAAAAAGTGCTGACAGAAATGTCCTAGGCAAGATGCAGACCCCAGCCATAGAACTCTAATATCCTTCCCCAAGACTGGTGTCCTTGTAGGTATACCACCCCCAAGGAGACCTCCATATCGAAAGATGGGTGATTTAGCACCAGGGCACCCCAGGGAACACAGGCCTGGCTTCAGGTGTGCTTATATCACAGGGGGTTGAACACCAGCTGCTGTTATCTTTCTCAATTAGCCACAATCTATAGAAAGAAATGCATTTGGAACTTCATCATAGTTTCCCTCAGTCAAAGAAATGGGAAAAATATCTGCCAGTTGTTTTCAAACCAGTGTTTTGAACAAGTATATTTTGCTTACACTCTGTAAAACAGAAGAGGTGATTGTGAGCACCTCATTGAAATGTAAGCCCAGACTAGCGCTGATTCCAACCTTCTGGGGATTGATTTTTAATCCAACAAGGTAAAATTGCTGCCATCAGCCCCCGTGGAGCACAGCTCCCAGTGAGTGCCCCATTCTTCATCGCCAGCTGTAAAAACAGTATTTCTTTTGAGGCAGTCTTTTGGATATTAAATATTTTCTGTTTGAGGAGGCCCATTCATTTGCCCCAACTGAGTGATGGAGAGTTTGCTTAAACCCAAGAACTTTTGGCAGCCACCTATGTCTGAAGCACAGACAGCTTTTATAATTTTAAGGGATCCTGTCTCCTGTGCCAAGCCACCTGATCAATTTGCTTGGAAAGCATACTTAAGGGACGAAGTTCTTTGAAAACAGATGTTTGCATATGGTGGGGAGAGGTGCTTGGACAAGGTTTGAGCTCAGGTGACTTGTTTTTTTAAATAAAATGTGACTGGAGACTTTAGTCTCAGAAATGGCACAATGTAATAAGACATGGAATAACAGAAAATCATCTGATTCCCTGGATTGCTCTTTGAAAGAGCTCTTAAATTTCTGGAATGGAGGCAAATGGTGAAACTCCAAATTTCATTTATGTATGACAAGTCTCAATTTGGGCTGGCGTCAAGACAAAAGAGTAATGGCTTGGCAAACATTAATAAACCATGTCTACACTTTCTCTTTACACTTCTGAACAATTTGCCAGCCAGGATTTTTAGTTGGTCATCATGGAAGCTCTCTGAGATGGCATTAATAGCCAGTAATTTTAAGCATGTATGCATTTTCAACTGTTCTGAATCCTTTGGATTATTTTATCTAATCTTCTCTATAGCCCTATGTAATAGATACTATGAAAAATGGAAGTTGAGAGAGGTTATGTAATATACCAAAGATCAACTTGTATTATTAGCTATTGCTGTTCACAAACTATCAGCTGGGTGCTTCCCTGGTCTTGGCTGAGCTCACTCATGCATGTGGTCAGCTGAGGGTCAAGTAGTAGGCAGCTTTTTTGAACTTGTCTGGGTTCTCTCACATGTTTGGTGTTGGTTGGCAATTAGATAGCCTTAGCCGCAATATTTGGACTTTTCTCCATGTGTGCTGTCTTTGTCAAACCACATATTTTCTCTGCCACATATTTTGACCAAGTCACAAACCCAGTACTGATTCATGGGGTGGAAAAATAGACTTTACCTCCTAATAAGAGGTGGGCAAACTTATAACAGATCATTACGGAAAAAAATTGAGAACCTGGGAAAGTTAAAACAATATTATAGAGAACACACAGATTCCCACTATCTAGTTTTTGTAGTTAATATTTTACTGTATTTGCTTTATCACACATCTGCCCAACTATTTATCTTCTGTTCATACAACATTCTTTTTTAAGTATATTTTGAAATAGGTTGCAGACATATGTATGCCTTCCTGCAAATATATCATTAACTAGAGATCAGTATTTATCCTTGCTCCTTTTTGTTCTTTTGAAGTAAGATTTACAGTGGAATGTGCAATTCATATGTGTACTCTTTGATGAGTCTCAACAAATGCAGTACAAATTCCTCTCAAGATACAGGGTAATCAAACACCCTAGAAATTTCTCTCCTCCTCCTTTTCCTAAATCCCCACCCCTACAACCAAAGAGGCAACCACTATTGTGATTTTTTCACTGTAGATGAGGTTTGTCTGTTCTAGCAATAGGCGGGCCCATAAGTGTAATCACACACTTGTTCGGGTGAAAAGCTTCTTTCATTCAACATAATGTTCCTGAGATCCATCCACATTGTTACATGCATCAGCAGTTGACTCATTTTTATCACTAAGTAGTATTCCAATTTATGTATACTCTCCAGTTCTTCTGTGTATTTTCTTTTTGATGAACACATGAGCTATTTCCAGTTTGGGGCTCTTAAGAATAGAGCTGATGTGCAATTCTTATACACTTATTTTTGTGTATGTATATATTTTCTAGGAGTAGAAATTAAGGTCAGAGGATAGACATGTTTAGATTGTTTGTAGCTTTACAAACAATTATGTATAATTGATATATGACAAATGTACGTATTTAAAGTGCAACATTTGGTGAGTTTTGACATATGTATATACCAGTAAACCTCTCACTAGGATCAAGATAAAGAACCCATCCATCAAACAGAGAAATTTCCTTATGTCCCTATTGTAAGCTTTTCCTTCTCTCCTCCAACCTCAGGCACTCTACTTTCTCTTATTATGGATTAGTTTGCAATTTCTAGAATTCTATATAAATGAAATCATACTATATGTGCTCTCCTTTGTCTTTTTTTCATTCAGCATAATTAATTTAAGATTTGTCTTAGTATCAGTATTGATCATTATTATTTTCAGTCATGATCAATCATCAATCAAATGATTATCAATAGTTTCTTTTCCTTTTTTGCAGAGCAACATTCTGTGTTGATATACCACAATTTGTTCATTCATGCACCTGTTGATGGACTTATGGGTTGTTTCAAGTTGTTTTAGTTATTACAAATAAAGCTGATATGTACAGTTCTTTGCAAAAGTCCTGGTGTGGGCATGTGCTTTAGTTTTATTGCATTTAAATTTTTAGGTGTAGATTGAATGCCCAATCACATGGTGAGTATATGTTTAACTCCTCAAGAAATCTTTTCTCAAAATGGTGTATTGTTGCACTGTATTTCATTTCCATAACCAATATTAGACTTTCAGTTGTGACACGTGCTTGCCAACATTTGGTAGGGGCTGTTTTTTAAACTTTAGCTAATCTAGTGGATGTGTAGTGACAAAATTTTGATTTTAAAAATTACACCTTTCTCATTACTAATGATGTTGAACATTTTTTTATGTGCTTATTTCCCATCCATATACCTTTTTCAAATGTGTGATGTCTATTAAATATTTTTGTTCTTTTATTAGCTTTTTATTGGTTTATTCCTATTATGAGTTGTCAGTTTGTGTATATATGTGTGTGGGTCTTAGAACAGACATATATTTAGATATTTTTGTAGCTTTATTGGGGTATAATTGATATATGACAAACTGCATGTATGTCAAATGTAATATAAAATACAGATTCTTCTGTCCATTTATTTCTTTTTTAAGAAATATTTTATAGATTTGATTGTACAAGTCCTGTACAAATTTTTCAAATTTACCCATAAGCATTTCATACTTTCTTTTTAAAAAAGATTTTATTTATGTATTTGAGAGAGAGAGCATGAACAAGGGAAGGGGCAGAGAGATGAGCAGACTCCCTGCTGAGTGGGAATCCAGATGTGGGGCTTCATCCCAGGACCCTGGGGTCATAACCTGAGCCAAAGTCAGACGTTTAACTGACTAAGCCACCCAGGTGCCCCAGCATTTCATAATTTCTAATTGAACTACAAAAGTAATTATTTTTAGTTCCACCTCCTGATTGTCCATTTACAGGTTAGGTAAGTAGAATATTTGTATACTAACTTAAATCTTGCAATGTTGCTGAAGTCACTTATTATTTCTCGTGATGTTCTTATAGATTCCTTAGTATTTTCTACATGTAAGATCATCCCATCTTCACATAAAGACCATTTTACTGCCCCTTTACTAATCTGTATGACTCTAATTCCATGATTAGGAACTATGTCACATACAAATGGTGAGATCAGGATCTCCTTCTTACAAAGACTACATATTATTTAATCATTATGATGCTAGCTGTATGATTTTTATAGGTTCTTTTTATCAGATTGAGGAACAATTTTATTCCCAGTTTGCTAGGAATAAAACTAGGAGTTTTCTTTTTTTTTTAAGATTTTATTTATTTGTCAGAGAGAGAGAGAATTGAGAGAGAGAAAACAAGCAAGGGAAATGGCAGCCAGAGGGAGAAGCAGGCATCAATTCCAGTGTCCTGGGATCATGACCTGAGCAGACACTTAACTGACTGAGCCACACCAGCATCCCAAAACTAGGAGTTTTCTTTATGAATGCATGTTAGATTTTGTCAAATGCTTTTTCCAGATAAATTAAGATGATCATATGGTTTTAATTTTTTTTAGTTTAATAATATTATGAATGACATGAATTGATTTTCAAATTTTAAACCAACCATGAATTCCTTGGATAACTCATACTTGCTCATGATGCATTTTATATTACATATATAGTTGGATTTAACTTCTCAATTTTTCTTGGGAATTGCTACCACTGCTTTAAGGAGGAATATTAGCTTCTAGTTTTCTTTTATTATAATCTTTTTGTCTAGTTTGGGTAATGCAGGACTTATAAAATGAAATATACTGTTTCTTCTTTTATATTCTAATATCAATTGTGTAAAATTGATATTTTTTCTTGCTTAAATGCTTGGTTGAATTCAGCAATGAAGCCTCTGAGCCATTTTTTTTTCTAGAAATGTTTTAACTACAAAATCAATCTTTTTATAGAGATATGACTTTTCAGATTATCTATTTTTTGTTTTGTGAGCTTGAAAGTATATGTATGTCAAGAAATTCTGCTGTTTCATTTAGCTTGTCAAATTTATTGGCATAAATTTGTTTATAGCATCCCTTATTGTACTTTTAGTGTCATAGGATGTGTAATGATATCTACACTCTCATCACTCATATTTTTAAATGTATCTTCTCTTTTGTTTTCTTGATTAGTCTGGCTAGTACTTTATCATGTTTATTAATCACATGTTTTGATTTCACTGATTTTCTCTGTTTTACTGTTTGACATTTAATTGACTTCTTCCTTTATCTTTATTATTTATTTTTCTCTGCTTATTTGGGTTTATTTTTATTTTTCTTTTCTTTTTTTTTTTTTTTTTTTTTGGAAAAAGAGATACAGAGAGAGCAGGGGCAGGGAGGGGCAGATGGAGAGTGAGAGAAAGAATCTTAAGCAGGCTCCATGCCCAGCACAAGCCCTATGCCCTAGGCTTGAACTCCTGACCCTGAGATGATGACATGAACTGAAATTAAGAGTCAGATGCTTAACTGACTGAGCCACCCAAGCACCCAGATACTTTTGTTTCCTGAGAAAAAGTTTGATGTCATTCTTATCCTTGTCATATATTGTGTCTTTTCTTGATCTGCTTTTAAGATTTTCTCTTTATAACTACTTTTAAGCAATCTGATTATGAAAGGAGTTTATATAGTGTTCTTTTGCTTGGAATTTGCTGAACTTCTTAAGTCAGAAGATTTTCATCAAATTTGGCAAGAATATTTGGCCATTTTTTTCTTCAAGTATTTTTTTCTTTTTCTGTCACTTGTTTTCTCTCTCTCTTTTTTTAAAGATTTTATTTATTTATTTGACAGAGAGATACACAGTGAGAAAGGGAACACAAGCAGGGGGAGTGGGAGAGGGAGAAGCAGGCTCCCCATGGAGCAAGGAGCCCGATGTGGGGCTCAGTCCCAGGACCCTGGGACCCTGAAACCATGACCTGAGCTGAAGGCAGATGCTTCACGACTGAGCCACCCAGGCGCCCCTGTCACTTGTTCTCTTTAGGTGACTCCAATTATACACTTATTAGACTGTTTCAAGTGGTCTCATAGCTCATCGAGCCTGCTTATCTCCTTTTCAAGTTGTTTTCTGTTTTGTTTTGTTTTTAACTTTTGTTTTTTGAATAATTTATATTGCTGGCACTTCTAGTTTACTAATCTTTTCTTCTGGAGTTTATATAATTTATATTAATCTGTTTCAGTGTATTTTTCATCACTAGAAGTTCAATTTGAGTCTTTTAAATATCTAACATGCCTCTTGTTAACATGCTCATTATGACTCCTACCTTCTTGAACATAACAGAGTGTATTTATGATAGCTGGTTTAATATCTTTCTCTACCAACATTATCATGACTCATTTTTTAAAAAAATATTTTATTTATTTCTTTATTTGACAGAGGGAGAGAGAGTGAGAGAGAGAGCAATAGCAGGGGGAGTGGCAGGCAAACAGACAGGGAGAAGCAGGCTCCCTGCTGAGCCAGGAGCCTGACAGGGAGCTCAATCCCAGAACCCTGGGATCATGACCTGAGTTGAAGGCAGACGCTTAACTGACTGAGCCACCCAAACTCCCCTATCATGACTCATTTTTAATGACTAGTTTTTCTCCTCATTGTGAAACATTTTTTTCCTGCTTTTTTTTTGCATTTTCGGTAGTTTTTTGAATTGGATATGGGACACTGTGAATTTTGCATTGTTAGGTCCTGGGTTTCTCTCCTTGAATTATTTTTTGGTTTTATTTCAAGATACAATGAAGATTTTTAGAATTAGTATGATCTTTTTTAAGACTTGCTTTTAAATTTATTGGTAAATACCAGAGCAGTCTTCAGTCTGGGGTTATTTTGGCCCTACTACAGAGGTGATTTTCAGAATTCTGAATACTGAAGCTGCAGCCCCAAGATGTGTAGGGTTTCTCTTTTCTGCCTGTTGTCATTATATGTGATCTATTTCTTTTTCCCAGCCTTGGTCATTTCCTCACAAACAAGGACTTATCAGTTCTCACTTTCATGCTAGAGGGAAGACTTGGCAAAACTCTGTAGTTCTATCTGTGAAGCTCTCTTCTCTCTGTTACTGTGCCCTGTGACTTTTGTCCCCCTGTGGCTTCTTTAAATTGTCAACACTGCCTCCTCAACTCAAGTGGATTGCTAGTCTTGCTTTCAGTTTCTTTTCTTTCTCTACAAGTTGGTCTGGAAACTTGAAGCAGTAAGCTGTTTATCTTAAGAATCATATGGTGGCCTTCTCTAAGAAGTTACTGTCTTGTGTTGCCTGTTTTCCAACACCTGCTAGTTGTGTCACATATTTTGTTTGTTTTTTAGTTGTTTAAGGCAGAAAGATAAATTTAACATCTGTTACTCCATTATGGCTAACTGGAAATTTTTCCTTTCTTTCAAATCTACTCATATCTTTAATTTTATAAGAGATTTCCGGGCCCTTTCCAAACTGGGAATAGCCTTTTACACTCCCACCAACATGTATAAAAGTTTTTCATATTCCATATCCTCATCTATGTTTGGTAGTGCCAGTTCTTAAAAATTTTAGCCATTTGAATTGTGTACATTGTTATATTGTTATGGTTTTAATTTTCATTTTTCTTATACTTAATGTTCCCTAATGTTTCATATCCTCATTAAATATTTATATATCCTCTTTTGTGAAATGTCTGTCCAAATATTTTGTTAAGATTTTATATTTGCTTGTCTTTTTATTATTGAACTATAGGAGCTCTTAATTTATTCTAGTGACTAATCCTTTGTCAGATGTTTTTTGAAAATATTTTCTCCGTCTATGGAATGCCATTCCATGATCTTAATGATATATTTTGATGAGCAGAAGATTTTAGTTTCTTTTTTCTTTTTTTTAGTATTTATTTATTTGGGAGAGAGAGTGAGAGCAAGCATGGGGAGGGACAGTGGGAGAAGGAGAGAGAGAACCCTCAAGTACATTCCCCACTGAATGTGGAGCTGGATGTGGGGCTCAGTCCCAGGACAGGGATATCATGACCTGAGCTAAAACCAGGAGTCAGCTACCTAACTGAGCCACCCAGGCACCCCAAGATTTTAGTTTTCCCAAGTACAATTTCTAAATATTTTTTCTTTAATGTTTAATGCTTTCTGTGTCCTGGCTAAGAGACCATTGCTTTCCCTCATGTCATGAAGAAATTCTCCCGTTTTCTTCTAAAGTCTTCATAACTTTGTTTTTTTTAAAGATTTTATTTATTTGACAGAGAGAGAGATAGTGAGGGCAGGAACACAAGCAGGGGGAGTGGGAGAGGGAGAAGCAGGCTTCCCGCAGAGCAGGGAGCCCGATGCGGGACTCGATCCCAGGACCCTGGGATCATGACCTGAGCCGATGGCAGACGCTTAACGACTGAGCCACCCAGGTGCCCTAAAGTCTTCATAACTTTAGCTTTCATATTTAGATTGTATAATCAACCTCAAATTAATTTTTGTGTAAAGGATAGGGCACAAATCAAGGATTATTGGTTTTTTTTCCCCTTTGGATGTTCAAGTTTACCTTCACCATTTTTTAACAAGCTTTCAACTGTTTTTGGATTTCTTAGTACCTTAATCGAAAATCAAATGACTAAGTTTTTTTCTATTTTTAGGCTTTATATACTGCTTTATTTCTTAATCTTCAGGCCTGAAAAAATCACATTGTCTTGGTTAATATAGATTTATATTGTCTTGAAGTCAGATTGTATAAATACTCCAACTTGTTCTTCTTTATCTAGAATATGTTGGATATACTAGTTTCTTTGCATTTTGATACAGACTTTGAAAGTTGTCAATTTCTATAACACATGGCTGAATTAAGATTGAACAGATTAAGATCTATAGGTCAATTTAACCAAAATTGATAATTTAATTGTATTGATTCTTCCAAATCATGAGCATAATATATACCTCATTTATTCAGTCTTCTTTAATTTCTTACAACAATGTTTCTCTTTTTTTTCAGTGTAATGGTCTTATATATCTTTTTCAAAACGTATTCTTAAGTATTTTATGACTTCTACAGTATTGAAAGTGCTATTTAAAAAGTTGTATTTCTACTTATCTGTTGCTGGTATATAGAAATGTGTTTTTTTGACTTGTGCCAAGCTTAGTTCACCTTTCTGTGGTCAACAAGAGCGTGGCCAGACAATTCACCTTTTTTTTTTCTTTTCAGCTCTATAACTGCTAAAGCTCTGCTTATTTATCTATTTCCCACACCACCAAGTAGTGATCCTTTACCTGGGCAAAGCTTGGAATGTCAGTATCTTGATCTAGTCTTGCAATTAGAAATGCCCCCACAGAAAATGTAGCTATGAAATGTGAGCTCATCTTCATGGTTTTGCCTCTCAGCAATCTTGGTCCTCTAGTCTGGATATCTATATCTATAAAAACAGAAACACATATAGAATTAATAGTATGTATATGATATACATGATATATTATTTATGTAATAATATATAGTATTATACATTATATAGTTTTATATAATATGTATTATGTTTTGCACTTTATACATATAATATTATATACATACTATATTAGATTTTATGAGCTGTTTATTTGTTTACACTGAGAGTGTTAGTCTGCTACAAGCTACTATGACAGAAACAAAAACAGATCCAGGGGTGGCATTTAAGTTAATACTGAATGGGTTAGAAATGTAGAAAGAGAGTGAGAGAGTTAAAAACTATTTTAAATCATTTCTTTCACTAGATCTATCACTATCTGAGATCTAGTTTGAAACAGATATTTGGAATCTATTTGGAATAGATCTGGAGTAACTCACCTTCCACTCATATCCTGTTATGTTTATCTTCACGTCTTTCTTTGCTCAGACTTTATGTTAATTTATGTTCTAATTTATGTACCACTAGGTCACCTTGCTTTTTCAGAGCCACCAGAGGTCAAGGCCTCATTGAATTCTGTTTTTCCTTTCATGTAAGTACTTGAAATAATGTCTTCCACATACAGGCACTTGATAAATACCTGATAAGAGTGAAGAAAGAGGAAGAAATACTAGTCTTTACGATAGTGGTTTCCAAGTTAAACATGTTTCTCTCAGCTGTACTTCATATGTTTAAATACAGTTAAATGTTTCTTTGTAGGAATTCTTTCCTGGCATTTTTTGAGATCTTTCTATGCTTTCCCAAATCCCAGATCTTCTAAGAGATCATTTGATAAATCAGGAGAACAGGAAATGTATTATAATTCTCATGTGAAAATTGATGCTTAATAAACAACAGAGAGACCTACCAGTTCACAGGAATCTATTGATAACAAGTTGAAAACAAGAGCAGGACAAGCTGACAGTCATTCAAGGGTTAAGTTTTACAGTTCCATGGTCCAGGAAAGAAACATGAAGGAGAGGAGCTAGCATGTTTGAATCAGTCTCACTTGTACTTGTTGGCATATCATGTGTGTTTTTCTGGATCTGGGTGCTACAACTAGTGAGGCATTTTTGCAAGTAAAATAAATATTAATACATTTATATGCATAGCATATTTTGTACAGCTCCTGTAAGTAGAGTTCTAAGAAATAGCAAGCTTTGGAGGCAAGGGAAAAGTCCTCAAATTGACAATTTTATAAGGAGATTTTGTGGTATGCTATTAACCTTGCTAGCTACAGACTACAGGTTTTTGTAAATACTTCAAAAGAAGAGATGCAAAAAAAGATGATAATTCTGTGAAATATTGTGACATGGAGTTAGAGACTAATCTAAAATCTGAATTAAAGCAGTAATAGTGACTCCAACCAAAAAACCAGTATCAGAGAAAGCCAACAAAACCCAACAGAAAAACAATGTGGAACACATTAAACAATGAGGTGACCAACTTCAACACAAAATGAAAGACATTTTCTACACCTGGAATAGTTATCATGAAACAAAGATTAAGATCATGGAATAAAACAATTAATCCTTTGTTTTTTCAAATTTTATTTAGGAGTGACAATTTTTAATATTAAATATTTGTAGTATTATATTTCAATTTTTACAAAATTTTCTTTGGTATTAATATTCCCTTTACTTGCTGCTTTTATTCTCAAATGTCTTTCTCAAGTGTAGATCACTTTCTATATTTCTGAATATTTTGTATATTTTTATGTTTTTTAGCATTTTGAAATATGTAAAAATATATTTTTTTTGTTTTTTTAATTTTATTTTATTATGTTATCTTCATCACCATACATTACATCATTAGTTTTTGATATAATGTTCCATAATTCATTGTTTGCCTATAACACCCAGTGCTCCATTCAATACATGCGCTCTTTAATACCCATCACCAGGCCAAACCTTCTCCCACCCACCTCCCCTCTAGAACCCTCAGTTTGTTTCTCAGAGTCCATAGTCTCTCATGGTTTGTCTCCAGCTCCGATTTCCCCCCTTTCATTTTTACCTTCCAACTATCTTCTTTTTTTTAAACATATACTGTTTTATTTGTTTCAGAGGTACAGGTCTCTGATTCACAGTGCTCACCATAGCACATAATCTCCCCAAGACTATCACCCAGCCACCCCCTCCCTCCCACCCCAACCACTCCAACAACCCTCAGTTTGTTTCCTAATATTAAGAATTCCTCATATCAGTGAGGTCATATGAAACATGTCTATCTCTGATTGACTTATTTAGCTCAACCTAATACCCTCCAGTTCCAGCCACGTTGTTGCAAATGGCCAGATTTCAATTTTCTGATGGCTGCATGATATTCCACTGTATATATATATACCACATATTTTTATCCATTTATCTGTTCATGGACATCTTGACTCTTTCCATAGTTTGGGTATTGTGGACATTGCTGCTATAAACATTGCTGCTATAAACAATGTGGACATTGCTGCTATAAACAGCAGATAAATAATCTGCTATAAACGCACATTACCCCTTCGGATACCTACATTTGTATCTTTGGGGTAAATACCCAGTAGTGCAATTGCTGGATCCTATGGTAGCTCTATTTTCAACTTTTTGAGGAATCTCCATAATGTTTTCCAGAGTGGCCGCACCAGCTTGCATTCCCACCAACAGTGTAGGAGGGTTCCCCTTTCTCCACATCACTGCCAACATCTGTCATTTCCTGACTTGTTAATTTTAGCCATTCTGACTGGCGTGAGATGGTATCTCATTGAGGTTTTCATGTGGATTTCCCTGATGCCGAGCAAAGTTGAGCACTTTTTCATGTAACTGTTGGCCATTGGATGTCTTCTTTGGAAAGATGTCTGTTCATGTCTTCTGCCCATTTCTTGATCAGATTATTTGTTCTTTGGGTGTTGAGTTTGATAAGTTTCTATAGATTTTGGATAATACCCCTTTATCTGATATGTCATTTGCAAATATCTTCTCCAATTCTGTCAGTTGTCTTTTGGTTTTGTTGACTGTTACTTTTGCTGTGCAAAAGCTTTTTATCTTGATGAAGTCCCAATAGTTCATTTTTGCCCTTGCTTCCCTTCCCTTTGGCGATGTTTCTAAGAAGAAGTTGCTGCAGCTGAGGTCAAAGAGGTTGCTGCCTGTGTTCTCCTTTAGAATGTTGATGGACTCCTGTCTCACATTTAGGTCTTTCAACCATTTGGAGTCTATTTTTGTGTGTGGTGTAAGGAAATAGGCCAGTTTCATTCTTCTGCATGTGGCTGTCCAATTTTCCCAACACCATTTGTTGAAGAGATTTTTTTCCATTGGACATTCTTTCCTGCTTTGTCGAAGATGAGTTGACCATAGAATTGAGGGTCTATTTCTGAGCTCTCTATTCTGTTCCATTGATCGATATGCCTGTTTTTGTGCCAGTACCATACTGTCTTGATGATGACAGCTTTATAATAGAGCTTGAAGTCCAGAATTGTGATGCTACCAGCTTTGCTTTTCTTTTTCAACATTCCTCTACTTATTCGGGGTCTTATCTGTTTCCATACAAATTGTATGATTATTTGTTCCATTTCCTTGAAAAAAGTGGACCGTATTTTGACAGGGATTGCATTAAATGTGTAGATTGCTCTAGGTGACATTGACATCTTCACAATATTTGTTCTTCCAGTCCATGAGCATGGAATGTTTTTCCATTTCTTTGTGTCTTCCTTAATTTCTTTCATGAGTATTTTATAGTTTTCTGAGTACAGATCCTTTGCCTCTTTGGTTAGATTTATTCCTAGGTATCTTATGGTTTTTGGTGCAACTGTAAATGGGATCGACTCCTTCATTTCTCTTTCTTCTGTCTTGTTGGTGTATAGGAATGCCACTGATTTCTGTGATTGATTTTATATCCTGCCACTTTACTGAATTCTTGTATGAGTTCTAGCAGTTTTAGGGTGGAGTCTTTTGGGTTTTCCACATAAAGTATCATATCATCTGCAAAGAGTGAGTTTGACTTCTTTGCTGATTCCTATGACTTTGCTTTCTTTTTGTTGTCTGATTGCTGTGGCATAGACTTCTAATACTATGTTGAATAGCAGTGGTGATAGTGGACATCCCTGCCGCCTTCTTGACCTTAGGGGGAAAGCTCTCAGTTTCTCCCCATTGAGAATGATATTCGTTATGGGTTTTTCATAGATGGCTTTTATCATATTGAGGTATATACCCTCTATCCTTATACTCTGGAGAGTTTTGATCAAAAAGGATACTGTACTTTGTCAAATACTTTTTCTGCATCTATTGAGAGAATCATATGGTTCTTGTTCTTTCTTTTATTAATGTACTGTATCATACTGATTGATTTGTGGATGTTGAACCAACCTTGCAGCCCAGGGATAAATCCCACTTGGTCATGGTGAATAATCCTTTTAATGTACTGTTGGATCCTACTCGCTAATATTTTGGTGAGTATTGTTGCATCCTTGTTCATCAAGGATATTGGTCTGTAATTCTCCTTTTTGATGGGGTCTTTGGCTGGTTTGGGGATCAAGGTAATGGTGGCCTCATAAAATGAGTTTGGAAGTTTTCCTGCCGTTTCTATTTTTTTGGAAGAGTTTCAGAAGAATAGGTATTAATTCTTCTTTAAATGTTTGGTAGAATTCCCCTGGGAAGCCATCTGTTCCGGGACTCTGGTTTGTTGGGAGATTTTTGATGACTGCTTCAATTTCCTTAGTGGTTATAGGTCTGTTCAGGTTTTCTATTTCTTCCTGGTTCAGTTCTGGTAGTTGATACATGTCTAGGAATGCATCCATTTCTTCCAGATTATCTAATTTGCTGGCATAGAGTTGCTTATAATCTGTTCTCATAATTTTTGTATTTCTGTGGTGTTGGTTGCAATTGCTCCTCTTTCATTCATGATTTTGTTGATTTGGGTCCTTTCTCTTTTCTTTTTGGTAAGCCTGGACAGTGGTTTATGAATCTTATTAATTCTTTCAAAGAACCAGCTCCTAGTTTTGTTGATTTGTTCTACTGTTCTTTTGGTTTCTATTTCATTGATTTCTGCTCTGATCTTTATTATTTCTCTTCCCCTGCTGGGCTTAGGCTTTATTTGTTGTTCTTTCTCCAGCTCCTTTAGTTGTAGGGTTAGGTTGTGTATTTGAGACCATTCTTATTTCTTGAGAAAGGCTTGTATTGCTATACACCTTCCTCTTAGGATTGCTTTTGCTGCATCCCAAAGATTTTGAAAAGTTGTGTTTTCATTTTCATTTGTTTCCATGATTTTTTTAATTCTTCTTTAATTTCTTGGTTGACCCATTCATTCCTTAGTAGGATGCTCTTTAGCCTCCATGTATTTGAGTTCTTTCTGAATTTCTTCTTGTGATTGAGTTCTAGTTTCAAAGCATTGTGGTCGAAAAATATGCAGAGAATGATCCCACCCTTTTGGTGCCCGTTGAGACCTGATTTGTGACCTAGGATATGATCAATTCTGGAGAATGTTCCATGGGTACTAGAGAAGAATGTGTATTCCGTTGCTTTCGGAAGGAATGTTCTGAATATATCTCGAAGCCCATTTGGTCCAGTGTGTTATTTAAAGTCTTTATTTCCCTGTTGATCTTTTGCTTAGATGATCTGTCCATTTTATTGAGGGGGCGGTGTTAAAGTCCCCTACTATTATTTTATTGTTGTCGATGTGTTTCTTTGCTTTTGTTATTAATTGGCTTATATAATTGGCTGCTCCCGTGATAGGGGCATAGATATTTACAATTATTAGATCTTCTTGTTGGATAGACCCTTTAAGTAGGATATAGTGTCCTTCCTCATCTCTTATTATAGTCTTTGGTTTAAAATCTAATTTGTCTGATATAAGGATTGCCACCCCAGCTTTCTTTTGGTGTCATTAACATAGTAAATGTTTTTCCACCCCTTCACTTTCAATCTGGAGGTGTCTTTGGTCTAAAATGAGTCTCTTGCTGATAGCATATCAGTGGGTCTTGTTTTTTTATCCATTCTGATAGCCTGTGTGTTTTGATTGGGCCATTTAGCCATTTACATTCAGAATAACTATTGAAAGATATGAATTTAGTGCTATTGTATTGCCTGTAAGGTGACTGTTACTGTATATTGTCTGTTGTCCTTTCTGGTATATGTTACTTTTAGGCTCTCTCTTTGCTTAGAGGATCACTTTCAATATTTCTTGTAGGGCTGGTTTCATGTTTGCGAATTCTTTTAGTTTTTGTTTGTCCTGGAAGCTTTTTATCTCTCCTTCTATTTTCAATGACAGCTTAGCTGGATACAGTATTCTTGGCTGCATATTTTTCTCTTTTAGTGCTCTGAATATATCATGCCAGTCTTTCCTGGCCTGCCAGGTCTTTGTGGATAGGTCTGCTGCCAATCTAATGTTTCTAGTATCGTAGGTTACAGACCTCTTGTCCTGAGCTGCTTTCAGGATTTTCTCTTTTTCTCTGAGACTTGTAGGTTTTACTATTAGATGTCTGAGTGTTCACCTTTTTTTATTGAATTTGAGAGGGGTTCTCTGTTCCTCCTGGATTTTGATGCCTGTTTCCTTCCCCAAATTAGAGGAGTTCTCAGCTATAATTTGCTCCAACATACCTTCAGCCCCTGTCTCTCTCTTTCTTCTTCTTCTGGGATCCCAATTATTCTAATGTTGTTTCGTCTTATGGTATCACTTATCTCTTGAATTCTGCCCTCGTGATCCAGTAGTTGTTTATCTCTTTCTCAGCTTCTTTATTTTCCATCATTTGGTCTTCTATATCACAAATTCTCTCTTCTGACTCATTTATCCTAGCAGTTAGAGCCTCCATTTTTTATTGTATCTCATTAATAGCCTTTTTGATTTCAACTAGGTTAGATTTTAGTTCTTTTATTTCTCCAGAAAGGGTTTCTCTAATATCTCCCATGCTTTTATCAAGCCCAGCTAGTATCTTTAAAATCGTCATTCTGAACTCTAGCTCTGACATCTTACCAATGTCCATAGTGATTAGGTGTCTGGCAGTTGGTACTGCCTCTTGTTCTTTTTTTCTTTTGAGGTGATTTTTTCCGTCTTGTCATTTTGTCCAGAGAAGAATAGATGAATGAGAAAACAAAATCCTAACAGTGTAACAATGATCCCAGAAAAACGTATGCTAAACTAATCAGAAGAGACCTGAAACCAGGGGGAAGTAAGGGAAAGAAAGAAAAAGAAAAAAGAAAAAAAAAGAATATGATCAAATATGATCAGGCTGTTGAATAGATCAGTGCCACACACTAGATTTTGGGTGTATTTTGGTCTGTTAGAATTAACTGCCTCCCAAAATTTTAAAGAAAGAAAAGCTTACATATGTACAAAAATAAGGTAAATACAATGAAGGGATGGAATATGACTGTAAAGATGAAAATTATGAAAGATTTTATAAAAGGAATTGATAAGAAGTTGGTTGTAAAAACAAAAAATTAAAAAAGAAAGGGAAAGAATGTGATCAGGCAGGAGACTAGAACAAAGACATACACTAGAGATTTAGGGTATATTTTCATCTGCTAGAAGAAACTGTATCCCAAAATTTAAAGAGAGAACAACTTATTTATATACCAAAAATTAGGATAACTAATATGAAGGGATAAAATATGACTCTAAAAATGAAAAATAAATGAGATTTTTTTTAAAAAGGGATTGATAAGATGTTGGTTGAAAAAGGGAAAAAGAAAAATTCAAAAAGAAAAAGAAAAAAAAAGAAAATTAAAAAGATTTAACTTTGAAAGACTAAAGGATCAGGGGGAAAAAAGCCATGAATTCTATGTGCAGTATTCCCCTAGTGCTGGCTTTCTGCCTTTCTCATTGATCGGTAAACTTGGTCTTGACTGGCTGTTTTTGCTGATCTTCTGGTGAAGGGACCTGTTGCAGTGATTCCCAAATGTCTTTGCCGCAGATTGAATTGCTCCACCCTTGCCGGCGGCAGGCTAAGTCATATGCTCCGGTTTGCTCTTGGTAGCTTTTGTCCCCTGCAAACTTTCCATACAGCTTTGTAGGATGGGAGTGAAAATGGCGGCCTCCCAATCTCTACCCTGGAAGAGCCAAGTGCTTGGGGTCCTACTCCTCAGTGAGCCCCCAGAGAAAAGAAGCCAATCACTCCCATTTCCCTGGTCTCTGGCTGCACTCCGTGTTCACCTGGCCTGTGACCAAGTGTTTCTATCTCTGGCACATGACCCCGTGTGGAGTCTCCAAACCCAGAAGAGTCCTGCAGTGCACTTCTGTGACCCTCCTCCCAGGGGAGGAAGGGGTTTCTCCCTGGATCTGCCATTTGTTGGGTCCCTGCTGGAAGAGCAGTGCCCCGACTGTGCCTCGGTTCATGGTTTATGGCAACCCCGAGCTGAGAGCCCACTCCTCGGCTCTGTCTTTGCAACTGGCTTCCCCGCTCCAAAACCTGGGAGCTCGGCTGCACTCAGGCACCCCCGGTCTTTCTGTGACCCTGAAGGTCCTGAGACCACACAGTCCCAGCAAGGATTCCACCCCCTGCTTAGCCACTGGAGTGACGTCGCTCGGTGGAGCATACTTCTGCAAGTTCTGATTTTGTGCTCTGCTGCTCTATCACTTGCCAGAGCCGGCTGATGGAGACTCCCTTCCCCATGGTCTAACTTCCCAAGTATCATCTCGGATTCACTTCTCTGCACGTCCTACCTTCCAGAAAGTGGTTTTCTGTTCAGAGAGTTGCTGCTATTCTCTTCTTTGATCTCCTGTTGAGTTTGTAGGTGTTCAGAATGGTTTGATCCCTATTCAGCTGAATTCCTAGGACCAGATGAAATTTAGGTCTCTTACTCCTCTGCCATCTTGCTCCTCCCCCTCAAAAAATATATTTGTTAATAGTAACATACTATGCACATTACATATATATGTATATTTAAGGAAAACTACATAACATAAAAAATGGTAGTGAAATCATACCATAGAAATATGGTGCCCTGTTTAGTATTATGATAACTTGCTATGTTAAAACACATAAATAAAGATTTATGAAAAATGACTTTTAATATTAAGAATCCCTGGGAATTTTAATTTCTCTTTCATGAGTCTTCAATTTTAATATTGGGGATTTGGAAAAATGAAATACAATTATTAAATCAGCAGTTTTACCCTTAAAAATTATTGATCATACTCTCTTCTAGGACTAATATTTCTCAAACATTTTTCAACCATTAACCTGGGGTTCAATCAATGACAGAAACAATGATTACCCTTTTTTTACAAGTCTGTTTTGATATTTTATTTATCCAAATTGTATGGTTCTAATGAAGTCAATAATACATAAGAGTCTAAAGTCTCCCAAGCTCGCTACCAACACAGATAACATTCTTGAATTAGACTATACAGTATTAGATGGTATACGGAAGCAATCATTTCACAAGACTGACTCAGTTTCATGACCAGTTAGGAAAAATTGGAAGTAAATTGAGTGTTTCATTACTTTAAGAGAGTTGTTCTTGTTTATTAGTTTCTTTACCTTGCATTATTATTTTATTTTTTATTGTTATGTTAATCACCATACATGACATCCTTAGTTTTTGATGTAGTGTTCCATGATTCATTGTTTGTGCATAACACCCAGTGCTCCACACAGAATGTGCCCTTTTTAATACCCATCACCAGGCTAACCCATCCCCGCACCCCCTCCCCTCTAGAACCCTCAGTTTGTTTTTCAGAGTCCATCGTCTCTCATGGTTCTTCTCCCCCTCCAACTTACTCCCCTTCGTTCTTCCCCTCCTGCTATCTTCTTCTTCTTTTTTTTTCTTTACATATATTGCATTCAGAAGTACAAATCTATGATTCAACAGTCTTGCACTATTCACAGTGCTCACCATAGCACATACCCTACCCAATGTCTACCACCCAGCCACCCCATCCCTCCCATCCCACACCACTCCAGCAACCCTCAGTTTATTTCCTGAGATTAAGATTTCCTCATATCAGTGAGGTCATATGACACATGTCTTTCTCTGACTTATTTCACTCAGCGTAACACCCTCTAGTTCCATCCACGTCATTACAAATGGCAAGATCTCATTCCTTTTGATGGCTGCATAATATTCCATTGTGTATATATACCACTTCTTCTTTATCCATTCATCTGTCGATGGACATCTTGGCTCTTTCCACAGTTTGGCTATTGTGGACATTGCTGCTATAAATAATGGGTGCACGTACCCCTTCGGATCCCTACATTTGTATCTTTGTTGTAAATACCCAGTAGTGCAACTGCTGGATCGTATGGTAGCTCTATTTTCAACTGTTTGAGGAACCTCCATACTGTTTTCCAGAGGGGTTGCACCAGCTTGCATTCCCACCAACAGTGTAGGAGGGTTCCCCTTTCTCCACATCCCTGCCAATATCTGTCGTTTCCTGACTTGTTAATTTTAGCCATTCTGACGGGTGTGAGGTGGTATCTCATTGAGGTTTTGATTTGGACTTCCCTGATGCCGAGCAATGTTATGCACTTTTTCATGTGTCTGTTGGCCATTTGGATGTCTTCTTTGGAAAAATGTCTGTTCATGTCTTCTGCCCATTTCTTGATTGGATTATTTGTTCTTTGAGTGTTGAGTTTGACAAGTTCTTTATAGATTTTGGATACTAGCCCTTTATCTGATATGTCATTTGCAAATACCTTCTCCCATTCTGTCAGTTGTCTTTTGGTTTTGTGGACTGTTTCTTTTGCTGTGCAAAAGCTTTTTATCTTGATGAAGTCCCAATAGTTCATTTTTGCCCTTGCTTCCCTTGCCTTTGGTGATGTTTCTAGGAAGAAGTTGCTGTGGCTGAGGTCGAAGAGGTTGCTACCTGTGTTCTCCTTTATGATTTGGATGGACTCCTGTCTCACGTTTAGGTCTTTCAACAATTTGGAGTCTATTTTTGTGTGTGGTGTAAGGAAATGGTCGAGTTTCATTCTTCTGCATGTGGTTGTCCAATTTTCCCAACACCATGTGTTGAAGAGACTGTCTTTTTTCCACTGGACATTCTTTCCTGCTCTGTCAAACATTAGTTGACCATAGAGTTGAGGGTCCATTTCTGGGCTATCTATTCTGTTCCATTGATCTATGTGTCTGTTTTTGTGCCAGTATCATTCTCAATGGGGAAAAGCTGAGAGCTATTCACCATAGCATTAGAAGTCCTAGCCACAGCAATCAGACAACAAAAAGAAATCAAAGGCATCCAAATCGTCAAAAAGGAAGTCAAACTCTCACTCTTTGCAGATCATATGATACTGTATGTGGAAAACCCAAAAGACTCCACCCCAATTCTGCTAGAACTCATACAGGAATTCAGTAAAGTAGCAGGATATAAAATCAATGCACAGAAATCAGTGGCATTCCTATACACCAACAACAAGACAGAAGAGAGACAAATCAAGGAGTCGATCCCATTTACAATTGCACCCAAAAGCATAAGATACCTGAGAATAAATTTAACCAAAGAGGCAAAGGATCTGTACTCAGAAAACTATAAAATACTCATGAAAGAAATTGAAGAAGGCTTTGTGTCTTCTTCATGGAAAAACTTTCCATGCTCATGGATTGGAAGAACAAACATTGTGAAGATGTCAATGCTACCTAGAGCAATCTACACATTCAGTGCAATCCCCATCAAAATACCATCCACTTTTTTCAAAGAAGTGGAACAAATAATCCTAAAATTTGTATGGAACCAGAAGAGACCCCGAATAGCCAGAGGAATATTGAAAAAGAAAAGCAAAGCTGGTGGCATCACAATTCCGGACTTCCAGCTCTATTTCAAAGCTGTCATCCTCAAGACAGTATGGTACTCGTACCTTGCATTATTTTTTAGATTATTATTCTGGTGCAGATAAGGAAGTTAAGTACACTCTACTCTTTTCCTAGTCACATTACACCACCAACAACAACAACAACAACAAAAACCTACCATAATTAAGGGTATAGTTTTTAAACATGAAAAAATGCAATGAGTGTCTAATTTTGTGTACCAGTGTGATAGCTGCCATACTTATCATTTTATCTTAAGAAATTTATTTATCTTCTGTGCAACTTCATTTTATATCTAAATGCAATCATATTTCTGTAAAAGTGTATCTATATTTTAAGGAAAGTTGTTCATAACTAATTCTTATAGAGTACTATGAAGCTTGGGAGGTAGGAAGATAAGGCAAGAGAGGGATGTAAAGGTGTAGCACAGAGATCCAGAAGAAACTTGCAAACACTGAGGCTACAGTCAAAGGAAGGAAAGGATTTCAAGTGAAAACAAAGGGGTTTACAATGTCAAACATCCCAGTGAAGATGAGGACTGGATAGTAGCTATCAGAATAATCAAATAGTAGTAGAGGTAGACTGATAAGTTAAATTGATGAGTGAAAAAAAAAGTGAGAAGGTGGAT
This sequence comes from Callorhinus ursinus, assembly GCF_003265705.2. Lineage (NCBI taxonomy): Eukaryota > Metazoa > Chordata > Mammalia > Carnivora > Otariidae > Callorhinus > Callorhinus ursinus. The sequence continues at coordinate 86,569,744 of NW_027397072.1, forward strand.
ATAATGTGTTGGAGTTAACCTCCAAGAATTTTAACTGTGAAAGGAGATGACAGAGGGTTTCTAGAGGAGTGGAGAAGGTTCTGGCACTCCCTCAAGGTCTCAATGTTTCTATCTATATGGATGGGCCATTGATATTAATATCATATTTTCTATGGCAACTGAGTGAGATAATCTCTTCAAAGTGTTTTTCCAGTATCACATACATAGTAAACACCTAGTAGGCATTAAGTAGTATTATTTTTAATTTTTGAAAATCTGAAGAAAGAACTATCTCATTACTTTTTATATTATTTCTGTTCCTTTGATTACTAATTTGTTGGCCTTTGGAGCTTCTGTAAATTCTGAGTCCCTACCATTTGCCTTTTTTTGAGTTATTTTTCTTTTGCTTATCATTTCCAGAAGTTTTAAACAAAATATGTTCCATTTATATATTCCTTTGTCTGTATCTCTTCACACTGCACACTGGAGGACCTATTTTGACATGCTTCCAAACTCACCACCTCCTGTGTTTTCTTAAAATCCAGTGGGATTTCAATTTTAGGTAATTATTTTTGCATTAGGCCTCTAAGTACTTGGGAACAATTTGTAGCAACTGTTTTAAATTTCATAATCCTATTATTTGCCATATAGTTAGACTCTACAAGTGATATGAATTTGATTAGTCTGTTCTGCACCCTATTGGTCCTTTTATTTTAAAGGTAAAATTATTTCTTCTGCCATATAAAGCTGTCTTTTCTTTTTAATTTCTGTAATGATTTCATGCTTTCCATACCTTTTTAATCCCTTTGTAGGACTCCTGTGAGATGGATTTTGAAACCTCTAGATTTATCTTCCATGTTTCAGTTTTTCTTTTAATATCCATCTTTTGTTTCACTCACACAAGTTTCCACTTTAAAAATTACATTCTTACCAAGACTCTTAATTATGTCACTCACATGGTCTTTGATCTTTTGTTTCCATGACAATACTTGAGAGCTCTAAGAACTCTTGAGAGGTTTCTTTCTTTCCCCCCTATTAACTGCTTCCTTTACATATATTTTTTCTTTTCTTTCTTTTCTTCCTTCACCTCCCATTTCTGCTCCTCTTCCTCTCCTTTCTCCTCTTTCCCATTTTTTTCTCTTCCCCTTCATTCCTCTTGGCTTCTTTTTTAATGGATTATATCTCAATTCTTGATGAGGACTGTTCATTTCAAGAGTTTCCTTTCCTATTCCATTAATTTTGTTTCCTTGGGGTTTGGTCTATTCTTTGCATTTGAAGCCCCCTTCTTCGGCTTTGATTCTTGTGTGTCTTTAAAGATTTATAGATAAGGGTCCAAAATGAATAGATTACTAGGTATAATCCATTTTCTCACTCACAATGACGATCCCTGGAAAGAGCTAAAGTTTCACATTAATACTACCACATCTGGTGATTTCAGGAGACCAGTGTGATGGCAATGAAGTTGGAATTCACATATGGTTTATCTTCTAGGCCAGGAGTCTCCCTATACTTCCCATGGCTTTATGTCCTCTAACACTATTGCTCCAGACCAGGAGTTTCTAGTGTCAGAGCTTCTATTCCAGAAGGCTACCTTTTTTGCTTCATCCTAGAGGTAAACACTGTTTTTAGTGTGTGTCTTTTGGTGGTCATGATGGCAGCACTTGTTCAGCTCTTCTCCCTGTGTGACACTGACAAATACAAGGAAATAAATGACTAGATTGAGGAGACAAATGATGATATTCATTTGGACATGCTATGTTGTGCTGCTGGGTGTCCAGCCAGAATGTAAAAATATGGATCAATAGCTCATGTGGGAATGTGTTGAGAGATGGAGGGGCATTCAGCAGGCTAGAGGAGACAGATGAGGACCCAAAGTGAAAAATTGCCAAAGAAGAATGGAACTCTTAAAAGTAACAGAAACTGTAAAATACATTCTTTTTTTAAAATTTTTTATTGTTATGTTAATCTCCATATATAACATCATTACTTTTTGATGTAGGGTTCCATGATTCATTGTTTGTGCATAACACCCAGTGCTCAATGCAGAACGTGCCCTCTTTAACACCCATGACCAGGCTGACCCTTCCCTCCATCCTCCTCCCCTCAAAAAACCTCAGTTTGTTTTTCAGAGTCCATCGTCTCTCATGATTCATCTCCCCCTCCAACTTACTGCCTTCATTCTTCCCCTCCTACTATCATCTTTTTTTTCTTAACATATGTTGCATTATTTGTTTCAGAAGTACAGATCTGTTATTCAACAGTCTTGCACAATTCACAGCACTCACCATAGCAGATACCCTCCCCAATGTCTATCACCCAGCCACCCCATCCCTCCCACCCCCCACTACTCCAGCAAACCTCAGTTTATTTCCTGAGATTAAGAATTCCTCATAACAGTGAGGTCATATGATACATGTCTTTCTCTGATTGACTTATTTCACTCAGCATAACACCCTCCAGTTCCATCCACTTCGTTGCAAATGGCAAGATCTCATTCCTTTTGATGGCTGCATAATATTCCATTGTGTATATATATCACATCTTCTTTATCCATTCATCTGTCGATGGACATCTTCGCTCTTTCACAGTTTGGCTATTGTGGACATTGCTGCAATAAACATTGGGGTGCACGTACCCCTTTGGATCCCTACATTTGTATCTTTGGGGTAAATACCCAGTAGTGCAATTGCTGGATCAAATGGTAGCTCTAATTTCAACTGTTTGAGGAACCTCCATACTGTTTTCCAGAGTGGTTGCACCAGCTTGCATTCCCACCAACAGTGTATTCCGCTTTCTCCGCATCCCCGCCAGTATCTGTCATTTCCTGACTTGTTAATTTTGGCCATTCTGACTGGTGTGAGGGGGTATCTCTTTGAGGTTTTGATTTGGATTTCCCTGATGCCAAGAGATGTTGAGCACTTTTTCATGTGTCTGTTGGCCATTTGGATGTCTTCTTTGGAAAAATGTCTGTTCATGTCCTCTGCCCTTTTCTTGATTGGATCATTTGTTCTTTGGGTGTTGAGTTTGATAAGTTCTTTATAGATTTTGGATACTAGCCCTTTATCTGATATGTCATTTGCAAATATTTTCTCCCATTCTGTCGGTTGTTTTTTGGTTTTGTGGACTGTTTCTTTTGCTGTGCAAAAGCTTTTTATCTTGATGAAGTCCCAATAGTTCATTTTTGCCCTTGCTTCCCTTGCCTTTGGCGATGTTTCTAGGAAGAAGTTGCTGCAGCTGAGGTCGAAGAGGGTGCTCCCTGTATTTTCCTTTAGGATTTTGTTGGACTCCTGTCTCACATTTAGGTCTTTCAACCATTTGGAGTCTATTTTTGTGTGTGGTGTAAGGAAATGGTCCAGTTTCATTCTTCCGTATGTGGCTGTCCAATTTTCCCAATACCATTTCTTGAAGAGACTGTCTTTTTTCCATTGGACATTCTTTCCTGCTTTGTCAAAGATGAGTTGACCATACATTTGAGGGTCCATTTCTGGGTTCTCTACTTTGTTCCATTGATCGATGTGCCTGTTTTTGTGCCAGTACCATACTGTCTTGATGATGACAGCCCTGTAATAGAGCTGGAAGTCCGGAATTGTGATGCTGCTAGCTTTGCTTTTCTTTTTCAATATTCCTCTACTTATTCTGTTTTTTTTTTTTTAAAGATTTTATTTATTTATTTGAGAGACAGTGAGAGAGAGAGAGCGAGCACATGAGAGGGGGGAGGGTCAGAGGGAGAAGCAGACTCCCTGCTGAGCAGGGAGCCCGATGCGGGACTCAATCCCGGGACTCCAGGATCATGACCTGAGCCGAAGGCAGTCGATTAACCAACTGAGCCACCCAGGCGCCCACCTCTACTTATTCTGGGACTCTTCTGGTACGACACAAATTTTAGGATTATTTGTTCCATTTCTTTGAAAAAAGTGGATGGTATTTTGATGGGGATTGCATTGAATGTGTAGATTGCTCTAGGTAGCATTGACATCTTCACAATGTTTGTTCTTCCAATCCAAGAGCATGGAACGTTTTTCCATTTCTTTGTCTCTTCTTCAATTTCTTTCATGAATATTTTATAGTTTTCTGAGTACAGATCCTTTGCCTCTTTGGTTAAACTTCTTCCGAGGTATCTTATGGTTTTGGGTGTAATTGTAAATGGGATCAACTCCTTGATTTGTCTCTCTTCTGTCTTGTTGTGGGTGTATAGGAATGCCACTGATTTCTGTGCATTGATTTTATATCCTGCCACTTTACTGAATTCCTGTATGAGTTCTAACAGTTTTGGGGTGGAGTCTTTTGGGTTTTCCACATACAGTATCATATCATCTGCAAAGAGTGAGAGTTTGACTTCCTCTTTGCCGATTTGGATGCCTTTGATTTCTTTTTGTTGTCTGATTACTGTGGCATACACTTCTAATATTATGTTGAATAGCAGGGGTGATAGTGGATATCTGTGCCGCATTCCTGACCTTAGGGGAAGAGCTCTAAGCTTTTCCCCATTGAGAATGATATTCGCTGTAGGTTTTTCATAGATGGCTTTTATGATATTGAGGTATGTACCCTCTATCCCTATACTCTGAAGAGTTTTGATCAAGAAAGGATGCTGTACTTTGTCAAATGCTTTTTCTGCATCTATTGAGAGGATCATATGATTCTTGTTCTTTCTTTTGTTAATGTATTGTATCACGTTGATTGATTTGCAGATGTTGAACCAACCTTGCAGCCGAGGTATAAATCCCACTTGGTCATGGTGAATAATCCTTTTAATGTACTGTTGGATCCTATTGGCTAGTATTTTGGTGAGAATTTTTGCATCCATGTTCAGCAAGGATATTGGTCTGTAATTCTCCTTTTTGATGGGGTCTTTGTCTGGTTTGGGGATCAAGGTAATGGTGGCCTCATAAAATGAGTTTGGAAGTTTTCTTTCCATTTCTATTTTTTGGAACAGTTTCAGGAGAATAGGTATTAATTCTTCTTTAAATGTCTAATTGAAATCCCCTGGGAAACCATCTGGCCCTGGGCTTTTGTTTCTTGGGAGAGTTTTGATGACTGCTTCAATTTCCTTCGTGGTTATAGGTCTGTTCAGGTTTTCTATTTCTTCCTGGTTCAATTTTGGTAGTTGATACATCTCTAGGAATGCACCCATTTCTTCCAGTTTATCTAATTTGCTGGTATAGTGTTGCTCATAATATGTTCTTATAATTGTTTGTATTTCTTTGGTGATGGTTGTGATCTCTCCTCTTTCATTCATGATTTTGTTGATTTGGGTCCTTTCTCTTTTCTTTTTGATCAGTCTGGCCAGGGGTTTATCAATCATGTTAATTCTTTCAAAGAACCAGCTCATAGTTTCGTTGATCTGTTCTACTGTTCTTTTGGTTTCTAGTTCATTGATTTCTGCTCTGATCTTTATTATTTCTCTTCTCCTGCTGGGTTTAGGCTTTATTTGCTGTTCTTTCTCCAGCTCCTTTAGGTGTAGGGTTAGGTTGTGTATTTGAGACCTTTCTTGTTTCTTGAGAAAGGCTTGTATTGCTATATACTTTCCTCTCAGGACTGCCTTTGCTGTATCCCAAAGATTTTGAACAGTTGTGTTTTCATTTTCTTTGGTTTCCATGTATTTTTTTAATTCTTCTTTAATTTCCTGGTTGACCCATTCATTCCTTAGTAGGATGGTCTTTAGCCTCCATGTATTTGAGTTCTTTCTGTCTTTCCTCTTGTGATTGAGTTCTAGTTTCAAAGCATTGTGGTCTGAAAATATGCAGGGAATAATCCCAATCTTTTGGTACCGGTTGAGACCTGATTTGTGACCTAGGATGTGATCTATTCCGGAGAATGTTCCATGGGCACTAGAGAAGAATGTGTATTCTGTTGCTTTGGGATGGAATGTTCTGAATATGTCTGTGAAGTCCATTTGGTCCAGTGTGTCATTTAAAGTCTTTATTTTCTTGTTGATCTTTTGCTTAGATGATATGTCCATTTCAGTCGGGGGGGGTGTTTAAGTCCCCCAATATTATTGTATTGTTGTCAATGTGTTTCTTCGCTTTTGTTATTAATTGCCTTATAAAATTGCTTGCTCCCATGTTAGGGGCATAGATATTTACAATTGTTAGGTCTTCTTGTTGGATAGACCCTTTAAGTAGTATATCGTGTCCTTCTTCATCTGTTATTACAGTCTTTGTTTTTAAATCTAATTTGTCTGATATAAGGATTGCCACCCCAGGTTTCTTTTGTTGTCCATTAGCATGGTAAATTGTTTTCCACCCCCGCACTTTCAATTTGGGGGTCTCTTTGGGTCTAAAATGTGTCTCTTGCAGACAGCATATTGATGGGTCTTGTTTTTTAATCCAATCTGATAGCCTGTGTCTTTTGATTGGGGCATTTAGCCAATTTACATTCAGTCTAACTATTGAAAGGTATGAATTTAGTGCCATTATATTGCCTGTAGGTGACTGTTACTGTAGATTGTCTGTGTTCCTTTCTGATCTATGCTGCTTTTAGGCTCTCTCTTTGCTTAGAGGACCCCTTTCAATATTTCTTGGAAGGCTGGTTTCGTGTTTGCAAATTCCTTTAGTTTTTCTTTGTCCTGGAAGCTTTTTATCTCTCCTTCTATTTTCAATGACAGCCTAGCTGGATATAGTATTCTTGTCTGCGTATTTATCTCGTTTAGTGCTCTGAAGATCTATCTCATGCCTGTCCTTTCTGGCCTTCCAGGTCTCTGTGGATAGGTCTGTTGCCAATCTAATATTTCTACCATTTTAGGTTACAGATCTCTTCTCCCAAGCTGCTTTCAGGATTTTCTCTTTGTCTCTGAGACTCGTAAGTTTTACTATTAGATGTCGTGGTGTTGACCTATTTTTATTGATTCTGAGAGGGGTTCTGTGTGCCTCCTGGATTTTGATGCCTGTTTCCTTCCTCACATTAGGGAAGTTCTCTGCTATTATTTGCTCCAATATACCTTCTGCCCCTCTCTCTCTCTCTTTCTTCTTCTTCTAGGATCCTAATTATTCTAATGTTGTTTCCTCTTATCGTATCACTTATCTCTCGAATTCTGCCCTCGTGATCCTGTAGTTGTTTCTTTTTCTCAACCTTTTATTTTACATCATTTGGTCTTCTATATCGCTGATTCTCTCTTCTGCCTCATTTATCCTAGCAGTTAATGCCCCCATTTTTGATTGCACCTCATTAATAGCCTTTTTGATTTTGACTTGGTCAGATTTTAGTTCTTTTATTTCTCCAGAAAGGGTTTCTCTAATAACTTCCACACTCTTTTCAAGCCCAGTTGGTATCTTTAAAATCAGGATTCTGAACTCTAAGTTTGACATCGTACTAATGTCCGTATTGAGTAGGTCCCTGGCTGATGGTACTACCTCTTCTTCTTTTTGCTGAGGTGATTTTTCTCATCTTGTCATTTTGTGAGAGGAGAATAGATGAATGAGAGAACAGAATGCTAACAGGTTAACAATGTCCCCAGCAAATATACTCTATACAAATCAGAAAAGACCTGAAACCAGGGGGAAAGAAAGGGAAAGAAAGAAAAAAGAAAGAAAAAAGAAAGAAAAAGAAAAAAAAACAGAAAGAAAAAGATAAAAACAAAAACAGAACAATATAAAAAAACAGAATATGATCAAATATGATCAGGCTAGTGCATAGATCAGTGCCACACACTAGATTTTGGGCGTATTTTGGTCTTAGAAAAAAGTGCCTCCTAAAATTTTAAAGGAAAAAAGACTTATATATGTACAAAATAAGGGTTGATACAATGAAGAGATGGAAGATGACTGTAAAGATGAAAATTATAAAACATTTTATAAAAGGAATTGATAAGATAAGAAGTTGTTTGAAAAAAGAATAAGAAGATTCAAAAAAAAAGAAAAGAAAAGGGAGAGAATGTGATCAGGCAGGAGACTAGAACAAAGCCATACAGTAGTCATTTAGGGTATATTTTGATCCGTTAGAAGAAACTGTATCTTAAAATTTTAAAGAGAGAACAACTTATATATATATGCCAAAACTAAGGGTAACTACTATGAAGGAATAAAATATGACTCTAAAAATGAAAAATAAAAAAATGTTTTTTTTTAAAAAGGGATTTATAAGATGTCGGTTGAAAAAGGGAAAAAGAAAAATAAAAAAAAAACAGTTAAAAAAATTAACTTTGAAAAACTAATGAATCATTGTAAAAAAAAGCCATGAATTCTATGTGCAGTATTCCCCTAGTGTTGGAGTTCTCCCGTTCTCCTTGATCGGTAAACTTGGTCTTGGCTTGCTGGCTGTTTGTGCTGATCTTCTGGGGGAGGGGCCTGTTGCCGTGGTTCCCAAATGTCTTTGCCGGAGGTGAATTGCTCCGCCCTTGTGGGTCCAGGCTAAACAAGCTGCTCGGGTTTGCTCTCAGGAGCTTTTTTTCCCTGCAAGCTCTCGGCACAGCTTTGGAGGACCAGGGTGAAAATGGTGGCCTCCCAATCTCCACCCAGAGGAGCTGAGAACTCGGGGCCCCGCTCCTCAGCGCGCCCCCAGAGAAAAGCAGTCACTCCTGTCTCCCTGGTCTCTGGCCGCACTCGGTGCTCACCCGGCCTGTGACCAAGCATTTCTATCTCTGGCACCTGACCCCGTGTGGAGTCTCCAAACCCAGCAGATCCCTGTGGTGCGGTCCCATGCCGCTCCTCCCCATGGAGGAAGGGGAGTCTCCCCAGCTCTGCCACTTGTTGGGTTCCTGCTGGAGGAGCAGTGGCCCAACTGGGTCGCAGATCACAGTTTATGGCAACCCCGAGCTGAGAGTCTGCGCGTGGGCTCCATCTCTGCAGCTGGCTTCCCCGCTCCAATACCTGGGAGCTCTGCTGCACTCAGGCACCCCTGGTCTTTCTTTGACCCCGAGGGTCCTGAGACCACACTGTCCCGTGAGGTTTCCACCCCCAGCTTAGCCACTGGAGCGACGTCCCTCAGTGGAGCCAACTTCTAAAAGGTCCGATTTTGTGCTCCGCGGCTCTATCACTTGCCAGAAGCGGCCGGCGGAGGCCCCCTCCCCCGCCGTCTATCCTCCCAAATATCGCCTCGGATTCACTTCTCCGCACGTCCTACCTTCCAGTAAGTGGTCGCTTCTCTGTTCAGATAGTTGTTGCTACTCTCTTCTTCCATCTCCGGTTGAGTTCGTAGGTGTTCAGAATGGTTTGATCCCTATTCAGCTGAATTCCTGAGACCAGACGAAATCCAGGTCTCCTACTCCTCTGCCATCTTGCTCCACCCCTACATTCCTTTTTTAAAAAAGATTTTTTATTTATTTATTTGACCGACAGAGTACAAGCAGGCAGAGCGAGAAGGAGAAGCTGTCTTCCCACGGAGCATAGAGCGGGGCTTGATCCCAGGACCCTGGGATCATGACATGAGCCCAAGGCAGATGTTTAGCTGACTAAGCCACCCAGGCACCCCTGTAAGATGCATTCTTATACAAGATGAAATAATCAGGAAAAATATGGTAAGCAATGTGGAAACAGAGAATTATTGTAACAGTTAAAGGAAAGGAGAAATATCAAGCTACACAGTATATCTTACCCTTCCAAATATTAGTTAAAAAACAAGAACCTGAGGGCTCCTGGGTGGCTTAGTTAGTTAAGCGACTGCCTTCAGCTCAGGTCATAATCCTGGAGTCTGGGGATCGAGTCCCACATTGGGCTCCCTGCTCAGCAGGGAGTCTGCTTCTCCCTCTGACCTTCTTCCCTCTCATGCTCTCTAACTCTCATTCTCTCTCAAATAAATAAATAAAATCTTAAAAAAAAAACAAGAACCTGATATTAAAATAGAGAAGTATTTTACTGTCTTCTTCCAAGATCTGGGCCATTCTGCCTTATCTTTGCTTTTTGCTGTTCTTAAGAGATTGGTTTCTTCTGTTTTGACATAAATGTGATCTTTCCTATGTGAAAAAGGAGTCCCATAGAATGAAAGAAACATGTCAATAAGGTATTACCCCCAAAGTGTACTTCATCAAGGTAGAGTAGAAGAATCTAAATACTATAGGCATTTGACAGACACTATGTATAAACAAAAGTAGTGGAACTGCCTGCATCATAGATCAAAATAAGGATAAACATGATGGAAGTGTTGCCTTGTAGGTCCTGTTGTGAGCAGGGGGTATAACTTAGAGTTAGTATAATCAATTGATGTAGCATCCGAGGTTTCAGGTAAAACCAGAATGCAAAAAGGTAAATGAAAATTGGATAAAATAATGGAAAACCAAGAAGAAACACTGAAGCCAAAGAAAAAAGAGGGAAGGAAGGCAAAATCAAGATGAGTATTAAAAGTGATAGAAAACATGAAGATCAGAGAAAAAATGATCTATGGATTGAAAAGTTCCATAGATGACATAAACAATTCAAGATTTTTTTCCTTTAGAAGCAAAATATATTCATTTATTATAAGGTATGGGACATTTGATTTTCTCTGAAAGGTGTTATATCTGCTGCATGATATCTCTCTCTGGTTCAAGGTTTTGTTCTGAGACTAAAAAAAAAATACCATCACAATTTGAAAAACAAAACAAAAAAAATGATGAACAATATTATTCTTCTGGTTTTTATTCATGAAGATTCTCTAGTCATCTGTTACAATGCTAAGTAAAAACTTAACTATTTTTCTGGCAGATTCATTTCAAAGCACGAGTAAATCCAGCTGGAATGCTGTAAATTTCATGATACAACAAACATTTCTTTCTCATGTACTTTTTCACTGAATTCTCTGTCGTGCTTTGACTCAACTTCCCTGGCTGTCTGCTACATGGGGCTTTTCCTATGCATCCAAACCTTGAGGCAGTTGTAAGCCATGGAGGGTCCTACCAACAGTCAGCAAAATTAAGATGTGTTTGATTCACCTTCTCACCTTTCCTTCCCTCCAGATTAATCTTTTCTCAGGGAATTAGTATGAGCTAGAAAAAATTCCCACGAAAGCAAACTTAACCCTCATTATGGTTTCACCTGGTAAAAATGTTAAGGTATTAATCCTTCAAGGAAGTGTTTCAAAGTCCAAAGAAATGAATGAATTGAAATTCAGATTTATAGCAGGCATCCGAGGAAATTTGGTTGGCAGGACCTTGTCCTTCAATGTCATCTGATAAACACTTGCTTTCTATAGCATAGTATAGGCATATCCTTTTAGAGAGACTGTAACACCAAAAACTTTGTCTTTTTGAGTCATGTTTCCTTACCACCAAAGAAACTGGAAATAAAAATCTGGCCTCATATTTTCTACCAATTCACTTGAATTTTCATCCCCATATGAATATTTCATCTTGATTTCTGAGACCTTCTACTTGATCTTTTGGGCTTTGTTTTGTACAGGCTTTGTTTCTCAGATGGAATAATACTGAATAACTGTTTCAAGCACTTCTCTACCTGTTTCCTCATGGATGGTATTTGTGCCTTCAAACCAAATGTAACCCATGAAATACCAGTTTCCAATTGCCCAATTTTCTATAAGAATAAATTTTCTGGGTGCTTACTTGGTGTCTCCACTTGGATGCCTGTTTATGCTGTCCCTCAAAACATTCATGTACACTCACTGTCTCCATGTTTCTGTCATTGTTTCTTGAGCCCAGTTCTGTCAGGCACTGTCCCCAACATGCCTATAAAAACAACCCTTGTTAAGACCACCAGCCATCTCCACTATTCCAAAGCTAATGGCCAATTTTTAGGGCATACTTGCGTTGTCTTCAGTGGCACATGATATAGCTGATCACTCTTTCTTTCTGAAAATACGTTCTTCTCTTGGATCAATACCATCTCATGGTTCTTTCCCTCCCTTAAGTGGTGTTTCTCAGTGTTCTTTTCTAGTCCATTCTCATATCCCAACCTGCTGAGTGGTAAATGTCCCCAGGCCTCCCCTCTTCTTTATTCTATCCTAAGATGATTTCATTCAGCATCATATCTATAGATGTGATTTATACACCAACAACTTGCATATTCATATTTACAGCCTAGGACTCTACCCTGAGCTCCTACCTCCAACAATATCCTCTCTGCTTGTATAACTAACACACATCTCTAAAACAACCTGTCCAAAACCAAACTTTTGACTACTTAATCCACCCACAACTCCCACCCAAATCTGCTCCTCTCATGAGTTTACATACCTCAGTAAGTGGATACTCCAAAATGATTCCAACTGGTACCTCTGGAATTGGTCCAACTACTTCACCTTTGGTACAGCTGTGGCTTTTTGCCAGCCTATTTTGCCACTTTGTAAGCTTTTTTCTTTCTCAGCAATAAGAGTAGAGTGCCATTGGAAATGCTTTCTGTTGGGCTTTTAAAGGATCAGAAACACACACACACACACAAACCCAAACCCAAAAAACCACCCCAAAACCTAGTCTATATTTTAAGTCCTAGGACTAATCTTAAGTCAATTTTCTCACCTTTCTCATTCACACATGCACATATTCACACCAACTGCCTGACTCATGGTCACTGCCACCTTGCATGCAACTTCACCAGTGCCCCACATTGGGGAGCGTGCTTCATACAGCTGTTTATCTGCTGTTGCAAATGTTACATTAGACACTCCTAGTCAAAAATAGACTGTAGAGTAAAAAGTGTCTCCATTTTCCCTAATCTTTATCCTTTGTCTTTCTTTTAATAGCATTTCTGTCCACTGGCTGATAGCATCCATAAGTAACTATATCTGCAGTTCTTTTAGCTTATGGAGACATAAATTAAAAAGTGGTGTTATCTGTGATGTGGAAAGTGTTTTCTGTTTGCCATTAGTTTTGGATCTCCCATTTTTCATAGAAGGAGGCATTTTCTGCCATGGTTTGTCCCATCCTTAATTTTATCTGCCATTAATTAAAAACAGAAAGATCACTAATGAACCCAGAATGAAAAGTTTCAATAAACAGCCAGGGATAAGAAGGGATTTTTATCATATTTTTCATTTTGAGTTATGTACTTAATATTCTATTTCATCACTGTAGGAGAAAAGTAATCTTGCCAAGGGCCAGGGCTTTGTGATAGGGAAAAATCTTGGTAGGCATTTGTCTCTTTGCAGTTATCTGTATTACTGCAAAGTACCACTAAGGCAAGAGTGTACCCTCCTAAAGAGACAGAAAATAACACTCAGTGTGCATCAGTTCCATTTCTGGAATTGCCATAGGTGTCATAGCTTATTGCCTTTTGCACAAAGTAGCACAGAGGAAGAAGTTTCCCATTAGGCTTACCAGGGAAGGTTACTGCTGGAGAGGATTCAGAGGAGTCATCCAAGCCCTCTCCCTGCCTTCAAGAATGGTTCCATATAAATTATTCCTGGCAGATGAGAACATTCTCTATTTTAAATGTTTCTAGAGAACCGACAAGTCTTCATTTCCTTAGGGCAATCAGAAAGGATGCATTTCATGATTTCTTTTCATTGCTGAGGAGTTTTAAAAACCTAGGTAGGTTTAACTATAAGATACCATAAGATTTTCCTAAACAGAAATGACTTATCCTCATAGAAGCTAAGTCTATTCTACCCTCAATCAACAGTCAGAATTAAAGATGTTGAAATTTAGGCTACTTATAGTTAGAAAAACAAGTAAGTAAATCCAAATACTTTGTTGTAGTAGCACCACATCTCTAATTTGGCTTGGCTGGGACAAGAAAATTAAAAAAAAAATTCAGTAACATTGTAGGTAATAACCATATCTTTCTGTGTTTTTTAAAACAGTATTTTTTCCTGGGATCTCTTCTTTTTGACTTGTAAGCTAAGTTGTTAGTCCATATATTAATTTCAACCATTTCTTGTACAAAAATAAGGTGAGGCTAGGGTCCATCTGGAGCAACTTTATTAATCATTTGTAGACTAAGAATTGAGCCCATTTGTTTTTGTTATAAAAGGCTGCATTACTCTAGTCTCTCCCCTGTACAAATTTTTTCCACAGGTACAGACTATTTCAGAGGCATTTCCAAAAGATGAGGCAGAACTCAGATTGATGCAATTCTTGGGTTTTTTTTTAAGATTTTATTTTTAAGTAATCTCTACACCCAAAGTGGGACTTGAACCCACAACCCTGAGATCAAGTGTTGCATACCCCACTGATTTATCTAGTCAGGCATCCCTTGGGTGTTCTTTTTCTTTTCTTTTTTTTTTTTAAGGGGGTTGAGAGGGGCAGAAAGAGAGAGTGAGAAAGGCTCCATACTCAGCACAGAGCCTAACAAGGGGCTCAATTTCACAACCCTGAGATCATGACCTGAGTCAAAATCAAGAGTCTGATGCTTAACCAACTGAGCTACCCAGGCAACCTGTCCCATGGGTGTTCTTGATTAGTCACTAATTACCCCTGTGCCACAGAAATAATGTCCTACTCTCTCTCAGAGTACTGCAATTCAAAAAAAAGAAAAGAAAAAAAGAGCAGTCATCTATGCATTTCTAAACTGCTTTGGCTTCTGTTTTCCTGCTGTCCATTAGTTACTGTTTCACTAAAAGTGGGATGAAGGAGATTTGGTACAAGATGTTATCAGATGGATGACAGCTCAGGTAGCACCTTGATATGTTTGCTTATAAAAATAAACCTATTAGAAGTTAATTAATTTTCCTTTTATAGACTAGAGAATTGAACCTGTCATACAGTGGATGTTTAATAAGTTTTCACTAACTAAATGAATGAATAAATGTACGATTACTATAGAACTGGTGCTTTTATTATCGTTAAATGTTAGGTTTTTTTTTCCCCTGGTGAACTAATTGGTTAACTGTTTGGTTGTCATTTACACAGGGACTGATACTGACTGAGAGAGACAGCCTCTTTGCACATTACTTGAGGAATGAAATGGGTTTCAAGTGGTTCTTCTCAGCAAAGCTGGGGTTGGTTGCTTTTGCAGAATTTGGATATGAAAAAATATGAAATTATTTTGACTGGATAATGTAAGTCCTTAAAGATGTTAGTTTTACAACCGTTTTTAATATATAAAAAAGAGAAGGCAGAGTGTATCATGGTTTAGCCATAGCTAAGACATGAGTAAGACACCTAAATTATTTTCACTGGAAAGAAATTCTTGGTGATGTTCACCATATCTTTCTCTCTAGTGTAGAATTCTGCACTTGTGTCCTAATGAATAGAGATTGAAAACAGAGAAACACCTTCCCTTCTTGTCAAGTGACACTTCCTGTTTTTGCAGCCTCCTTTGGCAGCACTGCATCCCAGCCTCCTTCAGGACTCCCCAGCCTCAGCCATGCCTCCCTCTCAGCCACTGCTGTCACTTCCTCAAGCAGGACCTGCTCTGCCCTCCACTGATTCAGCTCTCTCATCATGGGCTCTCCTCCAACAGGTGTGCCTACTTCAAAGTGTTCCCTCAGATGTGTTTTTACATCTTTGGCATTTGTGTGACTATTGGACTCTTAGTTTTCCCCATAGGCCACTTTCCTCACGAGAAAAGGGACTGGTTCTGCTTGTCTCATGACTACTCTCCTGCCACTCCAGCACAATGCCTGGCCCACAGCAGGCACTTAATAAATATTGACTGATTGAACAAATGAATGAAGAAACTCACATTTGAAAGAGATCATGATCTCCAGCAGAGAAGGTCTGAAGAGGAAATGGGATGGCTTTAGTAAAACATTACTTGTACAACAAGGGTTAGCTGGTAAATATGTGGGTTCCAGAAATCTCCTTCCTCCCAAAGAAATGTTATTGTTAGAGACTCTTCTAACTTAAGCTAATAAACTCCTAGTCTACAATCCAAAAGTATCTGGAAAACTTTGATAAGTACTAGTTATAATCACTTAGATATTAATACATTGGATTATTTAATACTTGGGCTTAGTATTCTGGAGGCATTACTCCACTTACTAGAAGGGAAATGAGGAAAAGGCAAGTTTGAGAACATTTTCTGTTGCAAAGAGCCACAAAATGACACTGAAACTTCTGCTACCCTCAAATGTGTGAGGATTTTGGTAACCCAGATGACTGGACTTCAACAGCTATGTAGGGTAGAGGAGACAGGACTTTGAGATACAGCAAAATGGGGATTCAAAATACAAACTTTGTAAGGAACCAGGAATGTTGACAAACTACATCTTCAGTGAAAGAGTGAGCTAGAAAGAAATCTTCTTGCCAACATGGAGAGATTCCAATAGCATTCATCCATCTGGGTTTGGCTCTGGAGGGAAAATTCTACCTAAGAATTTATGTATAGCTGCATAATTGCAGGCTTTTAAATGTGGTTCTAAAATTTGAATTTACATACCTTCTGATCAGAGCATGTTCTTGGACTGGAAGTGTACAAGTAGTACACTTGTACTCAGTAGATTTGTATGCTCAACTCAGAAAGAGACTTCAGAGGGAGAGGCCAGAATATGATGAACTCTTAATCCAATAACACACACCACACACACACACACACACACACACACACACACACACATTCATGCACATACAAGGGAACAAACCACCATGAGTCAGGGAGGAAACAACAGCAGTGAACTTACATCTTCACTTTGTTTTCTTTTTCTTTTTCTCTTTATTTCCCTTTTTTCTTTTATTTTCTTCTAGTTTTTTAAAATTCCAGTATAGTTAACATAAAGTGTTATATTAGTTTCAAGTGTACAATATAGTGATTCAACAATTGTACAATATAGTGAGCAACATTACTCATTGTTCATCCTAAGTGTATTCTTAATCCCATTCACCTATCTCACCCTTCCCCCCACCTCTCCTGTGATAACCAACAGTTTGTTCTCTATAGTCAAGAGTCTGTTTCTTGATTTTTCTCTCTATTTTTACCCTTTGTTCGTTCATTTTTTCTTAAATTCCACATATGAGTGAAATCATATCATATTTGTCTTTCTCTGACTTGCTTATTTCAGTTAGATATTCTCTAGTTCCATCCACATTTATATGGTCAATTGATCTTTGACATAGTAGGAAAGAACATACAATGGGAAAAAGATAGCCTCTTCAACAAATGGTGTTGGGAGAACAACTACATGCAAAAGAATGAAAGTGGACCATTGGCTTACACCATACACAAATATCTTCACTTTGCCCAACTGATTCAGCCATTGGAATTATGTGGTACTAAATAAAAGAAATATAATTAAATGTTTGAAGCTGTTGAAGATGAAATAAGAAGCATGAGAAAGGCACAATTTGTTATAAAAAAATGACTAAGCCTAATGGGAAAAAATTCAAATACAACTTCTAGAAGTGTCACATCTACATTGGAAGAAAGCCTCGGTGGATGACTACACATAAAATTGGATAGAGTTGAAAAGAGGAGTAAACTGAAAGTTAGATATGAAGAACTTGCCCATAATGCAGCTTAGAGAGGCAGAGAGAGAAAAAATGAGAAAGAAATGGAAGATAAAGTGCATAGATTTGATATACATCTAATTGGAATTCTAGATAAAAGAAATTGAAAGAATAAGGGAGAAGTATTTGAAAATATACAAGCAGGGAAACAAACAAACAAAAAACAAACAAACCCTAATCCTTGGATCCAGAAAGTTTAATGATTTCGGATAGAAAGAAACCCACACCTAGATTCAGAACATGAAAAGACATAAAGGGAGAGAGAATAAAAGCAGCCAGGGAGGAAAGAAAGGTCACGTACAAAGGAAAGGCTTACTGTGCTCTTGGTCATCTGTTGGAAGACAGACAATTGAAGAGCAGTTTCTTCAATCATACTAAGAAAAACTAGCTGCCAACCTAGAATACTATTCACAGTAAGTCTTTCTTTTAAGAATGGTGGAATAAAGACATTTTTGGACATAAAAACAGAGATCTCCAAAGACATTCTCCAAAAGAATTCATAAAGGACATATTTCAGAACAGCATACAGCCCTAGATGAAAGGTCTGACTTACAAGAAACAATGTAGATACCAAAGACAATGATAAATGCTCATTGTGCAAGTACTATGTGCCAGGCAATTTTCTAAGCACTTCACATTTTTTAGCTCATTTAATACTCACTCCTGCACTATGAACTAGATCCTATTATTAAGAAAGTTTAATTTGTCTAAGATTACAAAATTAATAAATGGCAAAGGGATTCCAAGCAAGGAATGTGCCTGCAGAGCCAGCTGCTAACAGCTCTGTTATGGTGAACAACAGATACTGACATTATAAAACAATAATGACTATGTCTAAAATGTGACAAAATAAGAGGTTACCACAAAAATACTAGGAAATTGCAAATAAGTTGTGGATGACTAGAATGAAGTTCTAAGATCATTGCATTGTTTCTTAGTAAGGTAAAAACACTGAAATTCCAGTAAACATGCTTGGCAAATTTTGTAGTATAATCACTGAAAGAATGTATAGACAATAATAGTTTCCAAGCAAGTAGAAGAAAAAGTAATTGAATGAGAAAAATAAAGGAATAAATATTTCAATTGAAAGAAGCAAAGAGAGGAAATTTGGAAACTTTGTAGGACAAATAGCAAAAACATAATAAGGTGAAAGAAGAAATAATTCCAAATATACCAGTAATCATTATAAATGTAAACAGACTGAATGTTCTATGTCAAAGACAAAAGTTAGCATGGTGGATTTTACAAATTTATTCTGTTTATAAGAGATAAAGATTCAAAATGAAAACACAGAAGAAGCATAGCTTGCAAATACTTACCAAAAAACAGGGGCAACTATATTAATATCTGAAAAAAAATTGATTTAAGGCAAATGCATTAATAATGTTAATAATGATAAAAAAGGTCATCACACAATGATAAAAGTTTCCACTACTCAGGCAGATATAAAAATTCCAAACCTATGTGGCAGAGATTCAAAATATACAAAACAAAAACAGATTTACAAGATGGAAAAAGACAATGTTTGTGGAAGATTTTGATATGCCTGTCTCTCAGTAATTGAAAAATCAAACCAAAAAATTCTGCAAGAATATAAAAGATTTCAAAAGCAAATTAAGAAGTTTTACCTCATGGACTTATACAGAATAGTGAATACCTCTACCTATTTGCCTATATTCAAAAAGATTAATAAATTCAACCAAATTATATAGGTGTAAGCATAATATTATTCTCAAGCAAACAGGAAACATTTATAAAAATTAGTCTTAGCAAATTTTAAAGTATTATCATCTAAAACTCCATTCTTAGAATATAATAATAAAATTAGAACACAATAACATAAATAACTAGTAAACCTCCACATATGTGGAAATTTAAGATAATAAGAGAAATCATAATAAGATTTGGAAAAGATAACAGTTATGAAATTTATACACAAATAACTTGGGGGATATGGGAAAATAGTGTTTAGAAAAAATTATACATTGAATGCCTTTTATTAGAAAAGAAGGTGTCAAATTAATGAACTATTACGATAATAGAAAAGTAACAAAAAAGATGAATGCAAAGATAGCAGAAGAAAATAAATGAGTTGAAATTAATACCATAAGTACATATTCATACTATAGAGAATTGACATGTCAAAAGTTTTTTCTTAGCAAAGTTATAAGGTAGATACGTGTATGCATAATAGAAATCTGAATTGTGCAGAGATCACATTGCAGGTCACTAGAGTATCAATGAGCTACTCAATAATCATGACTGATTACACATATAAAAATAAAATTATATCATGATGTATACAGTGCTTGTTAGACAATATAAGGGAATGTCTTTGTGACTTAATGCAGGGAAAGATTTCTTAAATAAAAAATGATCCAAACAATAAACAAAAGATTGGTAAATTCAAGCTTTTCACAATTAAAAAAAATTAAACTTCTGTTGGTCTGAAAACACCTTAGAGTGAGAATATAATCAACTGGAAACAGTTCAACTCTCCATAAATAATAGAACATATAAATGAATTAAAATGTATTCATAAAATTAAATATCATACAAAGATAAAGTGAAAGTACAGCTGGGAAGCCTGGGTGTCTCAGTTGGTTAAGCATCTGCCTTTGGTTCAGATCACGATCCCGGGGTCCTGGGTTCGAGTCCCACATTGGGCTCCTTGCTCAGTGGTAAGCCTGCTTCTCCCACTGCCTGAAGCTCCCCCTTCTTGTGCTTTCTCTCTCTCTCTCTCTCGCTGGCAAATAAATTTTAAAAATCTTAAAAGAAAAAAAGACAAAGTAGAGCTAAGTTCAGCATGGTAAATATTAAAAATATAATGTGAGAAAAGCTTATCATAGAATCTTATATATAACATGATTTTATATAAATTAAGTTCAAAACATACTATATAAAAATACATATAAATTTGGTATGTTTTGAACTTACTTATACATACATATGTGTATGTGTATGTATACATTTAGGTATATATAACTTATATATACATATATAAATTCATACTTACAAATGAAAATATGTGGTGATTGGCAAAAATGAACAAAATTATTCTACTTCTATGAAGAAATAGGTCTATATCTCTGCTTTTATTTTTTAATTTTAATTTTAATTTTTTTAAAGATTTTACTTACTTATTTGAGAGAGAATGAGAGACAGAGCATGAGCAGAGGGAGGCGCAGGGGGAAGGAGGCTCCCTGCTGAGCAGGGAGTCCAATCTGGGGCCAGATCCCAGGATCTCTGGATCATGACCTGAGCTGAAGGCAGACACTTAACTGACTGAGCCACCAAGGAGCTCCATATATCTCTGCTTTTATATATAGTATATATACTCTATGAGTCCTTATATTTAGACTTTATTAATTTGTATCTCCACCTTTTTTAACCTGGATGGGGATGTATCTTACTTTGGTCAATGGAACATTATCAAATGTAATGCAAACAGAGGCTTGAAAAGTGCCTGAGAAATAGGGCTTGATTTTTTGCATAACTTAGAACCCTAAAATCATTTCAAGGAATCTAAACTAGCCTGATGGAAGATAAGAGGTAGAACCGGTACAAACCTGGAACTCCTATGGTAATGGCAATATTATTTTTCTCCTATTTCAATAACAATTTTATGTTCATTTTATTACTATCCTTCAATTGTACATATCTATTTTTTACTTTTAATTTAGGATGCATTTCACTAGAAAACTTTTTTAAAAAGGAACACATTCTTGAATTTTATATCCAGTTAAACGTTCACTAGAAGCTGATTAAGTAAAAATGGTTTTAATCAAACCAAAATTGAGTTTGCAACAGCAAACACTTATCAAAAACCATGCTGTAGCAAAAAGAGTAAAAATCCCAGAATAAAATTCTCTTATATACAGAAGGAGAGCAAAGTAATTGACAAATAGGATAAATCTGAAATATCACTGAATGTATAAAAGAATAATAATAATAATTTATTTGTATTTAAAAAATAAACAGGATACAACAGCAACATGAAAAACTTCAGTTGTGTTTTATACACTAGCAATAAATAAAAATTGAAATAGAACAGACTTGCACTAGAATAAAATTATAAAGTATATAAAGATATATTTAACACATATATATACAACTTATATAGCAAGACTTATAGAACATTGCTGAGAAAAATAGTAAAGATCCAAACAGATAGAAAAATACACAAATTTCATGGACTAGGAAAATTAACGTTGTTAAGATGTCAATTCTCCCTAAACTGGTTTATACATTCAATGCAATTCAATCAAAATCCCAGATGACTTTGTTTTTAGGAATTACTAAACTGATTCTAAAATGTATATGAAAATAAAAATGACGAAGAATAGCCAAAACCATTTTGAAAAAAGAAGAACAAATTTGGAGGAATTTCACTCCTGAATTTCAAATCATATTATGCAACACAGGAATTAAGAAACTGTGATATTGGTATAAGAATAAATACTAGATCACTAAAACAAGATAGAGAGTCCAGAAATAGACCCATGCTTACATACTTAATTGATTTCCAACAAAGGGGTGAATGTAAGTCAATGGAGAATCATCTTTCCAACAAACAGTCCTGAAATAACTGGGTATCCATACAGAAAAATAATTAAAACTTGACCCTTACTTCACACCATATGCCAAAATTAACTCAAAAAGGATCATACCCCTAAACATAAAAGTTAAACTACAATAGTAGAAATAACAGAATAAATATTTGTAACCTTGGCATATGGAAAACTGCATTGGTAAGATATAAAAATCAGAAGTCATAAAAGAAAAAATAAAATAAGCCTTATTAAAATTACAACTTTCACCCTTTAAAAGACACTATGTTTAAAAAATGAAAGACAAGGGGAGCCTGGGTGGCTTAGTCATTAAGTGTCTGCCTTTGGCTCAGGTCATGATCCCAGGGTCCTGGGATCAAGCCCCACATCAGGCTCCCTGCTCAGTGGGAAGCCTGCTTCTCCCTCTCCCAGTCCCCTTTCTTGTGTTCCTGCTCTCACTCTCTCTTTCTCTATCAAATAAATAAATAAAATCTTTAAAAAAAAAATGAAAGACAAGTCATGCTGGGAGAAAATATTTGCAATACACATCATCTCAAAAAGGACTTATATCAAGGATGTATAAAAAGCTCTTATAACTGCATAATAAAAAGATGAATAACTCCATAAAAAATAGGCAAAAGATTTGAACATTCAAAGATATAGGAATGCCAAATGGACTCATAAATATTTGCTCAACAGCATTACTCATTAAGGAAATCCAATATAAACCACAATATAACACTATTGCATTCAGTAGAATGGTTAAAATTTTAAAGGCTGAAAATTTCAAGTGTTGATCTAAGTGTGGAGAAACTAAAACTCTCATATGTTGGTTGGGGAATATAAAATGGCACAATTATTTTGGAAATCAGTTTGGCAATTTCTTTTGAGTTAACAATAGACTGACAATATGACCCAAAACCTGGGTCTGAGTTTTTACTGAAAGGAAATGGAAACATATGTCTACTCAGTGACTTTTATATGAATGTTTATAGCAGCTTTATTCATAACAGCTCTAAACTAGAAACAAACCAACTATCCATCAACAGATAAATGGATAAACAAATTTTTTGTGTATCTATACTATGGAATTCTGTTTAGCAAATACAAAGAAAGAACCATTGTTATAAGTAGAAACATGGATGAATCTCAAAAACATTATGGTGGGAACTCCTGGGTGGTTCACTCAGTTAAACGTCTGCTTTCAGCCCAGGCCATGATCCCCTGGGATCGAGTCCTGCATCAGGCTCCTTGCTCAGTGGAGAGCCTGCTTCTCCCTCTGCCTATGTTCCCCCTGCTTGTGTGCTCTCTTTCTCTCTGACAAACAAATAAAAGCTTAAAAAAAAAAAAGTTATGGTGTATAAGAGAAGTCATGAAAATGTGTAAGTACTATATGATCAATTCCATCTATATCAACTCTAAGAAGGAAACCTAATCTGGAGTTACAGAAAGCAGATCAGTAGTTCCCTGGGGCCAAGGAGTGGGTAGGAACTGACTGGGAAGGGGCCAAAAAAACTAGGGTTCTGGGGATTCTCTTTATCTTGATGGGGTTGGTAGTTACATGCCTGTGTACATTTGTCAAAATTCAAGCTATGCACTTAAATTGTATGTAAATTATACTTCAATAAAACTTATTAAAAAAGTAATACAGAACTAAAGTATTAGTGAACAGTGGATGTAAGAAGTAGAGGGCTTGACTAGAGTTAAAACATTCTAAAATTCAACAATTGTTCTGGAGTAGAACTGGAGATACTGATTACCTTTAGATGTTAAGTTTGATAAGATGGTAATAAAAATCTTAATGATAATCACTAAAATAATAGAAATAGAGGGTGTACATTTTCAAAAAATTGCATGCGAGTGGATAGGAGTATGGAGGGGCAGTGGGGATGAAATAAAAACAAAGCACAAAATCAATTCCATAAAACAAGGGAAGAAAAAAGATACAAAACAGAAGAAAATGAAGTAAAACTAATGATGACAGAAATCCACATAAAGACAAACTCCTCAGTTAAAAGACAAAGATTGTCAGATCAGAATTTAGAAAATCTAGATCTTTGTCTGTGGCTGTCTAGGCATTCGAAAGTTCTTTCTACAATACATTTAGATCTTGAATAAAATATACTCTATAATGTATTTCTGGACTAATATGAAGGAAATGAATTTTCTAGTGTCAATAATAAATACTGATGTCTATGAAAAAATAAGTGGACAGAAAGTGGCACACAGGGCAAAATATCTCACCTTGCTGTAGTCTGCTCAGAGCCCGAGACGCACTCCATCAAGGCTACCATTTAAGAGGCTAAAGTCAGCCTAAGCCAGTTGCATCCTCTGGCTTTCAGCTGAAGCAAATACAAATCATTGGGGGAGAAAACTTTAATTTAGGCCTCTTGAAATTAAAATCATGAGTAGTCTTTTGACCAAATCTAATAAACATGAACACACATACACACCCATACAGAGAGAAAAGAGGATCCACTTTGAGTGACAGTTCACTAAAACAACACAGACCCATTTTAAATATCCTCTTTCCTACTCTCACTCTGGTGAGGACTTCAGTTGCTTGAAATGTCAGATAAAGAACAAAAATAACTATGAATGATCAAACAAATAGAAGACCCCACTTTAAAGTAATGAACAACCCTTTCTGATGGTCTCCTATGAGACCATCAGAAAAGACCTATAGGTATAAACAATTATTTTAGATACTACAAAAAATGTACCTGAGGATGAAGCATTCTTGAGCTGGCAGAGCCTGTCCCATATATACACAGAGTTCATGTTTTCTTTATTTGAAGTATTTAGACATTCACCTAGTAGAATTTTAGATATGAAATAATTCATATTTCTCTGACCTGCCCCAAATGACTATCTCCTTCCACCTTTGGAGACCTTCATTGACATATGAATGGATTATCTGTTAGGGGAAAATCTCTCAGTCATTAGGTTTGATGTCAGGGGGAGAAAGAAGAGTCTAGTGCATTAGATGCTTTTTGGAAACAACAAGCCATTGTCACCCAGCTTCTGCCACAAAGTTACTTGTACTTATGTTGAATTTCCCTAGAATTTTGCCCCATTATCTTCTTACCCATTAGTATCTGGCAGCCCTCACCTGTCTAGTAGCTTCTAAAGTTGGTCCTGACGAACAAACTCCTAGCTCTCCTAAAGTAAATAGACCTCTCTGCAGCATTTTTACTTGTGGACCATGCCATCCTTCTTAAAACACCTTTTTCCTTGGGGCACTTGGGTGGTTGAGCGTGGGACTCCTGATTTCGGCTTGGGTCATGGGATCGAGCCCTGCACTGGGCTCTGCACTGGGTGTTGAGCCTTCTTGGGATTCTCTCTCTCTCTCCATCTCCTTCTGCCTCCCACCCACCCACACACCCCCTGCTTGCACTCTGTCTCTCTCTCTCTCTTTCTCTCTCAAAAAACAAAAAGAAAACAAAACAAAACAAACACAACTCCCTTTTCCTTTTCTTTTGGATTCCATGGCACCAGTTTGTCTTACATTTCTTGCCATTCTGCCTTTGCTTTCACTGCCTCCTATTCTGTGTTGTAAATGATTCATTTTATGCATTTGATTTGGTTTTACATTGGTTCTCTACTATTCAGGATTTACACGTTTTCCTAGATGATTTTATCTCTGGTTTTCCAATAGCTTCCCCACCTCATTTACTAATATATCATGTCTATGCAAAAATTTAATGTATCTTTTTTTTATCCCAGAGAAAAATATACCCTCCATGTGTTTAAGATTGAGCCTTTCATAATTCCATTCAACAACCTCCTCTTATCCTATTATGTCTTCTTTTATAACTTTATCTCCCAGCTCCTTCACTTCAGCTTCTCTCTCTTTCTTTCTCACACACACACACAGAGTTACAGTTTATGACTATATATATATATTTTTATATACACACACACACAATTATATATGTATATATACTATAATATATATAATTATACATACATATACACACAATATACAATTATATATACATATACATACAATATACAATTATATATATATACATATACATTTCAATTTTATATATAATAGAAAAAACTGAAAAACTAATTTTTCCATGCTTCTCTTCCACAAGTCTTTTAACTATTTTTTCATACTTTCCAACATTATTCACCATTCAACAGAGATAAATGTTAAAAGTTAGAGCCCTGAAAGAAAATTTTTCTGAAAATCATTACAAGCAATGGAAAATAAGGAGTTACAACCCAAAATATCTTGCAACTATAACTACAGAGCTCACTGCAGTGATTACTATAATGTGCAGTGTAGCAGAGTTACAGTTGCCATGGGAACCATAAATTTGATTTTCTGTGGTTTTGTGCGTACACAATTTCAACTATAATACTGCCTTCATATATTGTCTTTTTCATCTGTTATACATGTACTTGGGTCCAAAGTAGGTCACCCAAACTAAAGACAGAAATGTTGGTCACTTTCTTCAAAGATCTCTGTAATATATCAGCAGTATCAGAGTTAATTTGAAAAGTGCGTGTATAAAAAATGATTTTTGATCTGACTTCAAACATAATAGATTGATATCTTCCAACCCAGCTTACGCAATTCCTTGGAATAAAAGTTCCCTCTATATTTTCAGCTTTTGATCTATTCACTTTTAAAATGTTTATGTGAGTTGGTGTTATTTGTGTAGATAACAGGTGAAGTAGTCTTATCAATGTGTTGTTGATTATCTTTTGTTTTTTGATAATTGCTTTATATGCTATTTCTGAGTAGATTATCTCTTGGCTTCAGTCTTTTAATAGAATGAAACTCATCTCATCACCTGAAATGGAATGCTTTAACTAATATCCATGATACAGTGTTCTGTTCTATTTATATGAGCTCTTTGAAACACTGGGAACTCATATCACTATGACTTTAATGAAGAGAAAGTTTGAATTGCTGTGGATATAAAGTTCTGGTAGACTCTAGACTTAGCCTTTACTCCCTGTTACCAGTCTGCCTTGACATAGTAGGAAACGTTAGCTTCCTCATTAACTACAGAAGCACACACAATGTTCCAAATTTATTTGGCTACAGTGAATCAGAGGATTGTTTTCATCTCTTTTTTCCCTTGAGAGAGGTCAACAAGAATTTCGCCTACCACTGATTTGTCATGGCTAACAGCAACAGCTTGTGTTATTTAGCTGTTGTTTCCACATCTTTTATTATGGGTAAGGAATGTTCATAATCATTTGCTCAATAAACTCGGACACTGTATTGTTTTACCTTGAAGACTTTACATTATCACAGTTTTCTCATTTCTTTAATGTAGGTAGACAAATTCTAAATTCTACCACTCAACAAAGCTCTGGAGTTTTTGATTAAAACTCTTCTTGACTTAAAGCATTTTTAAAATAATTCTTGGAATAAAAACATATAAAAGAATATGATAGTTATATTGGTGCTGGTTTCAATAAGATGTATTGTGATGTAGTGCACTAGCTATGAGTAAATTAAAACTTCAAAGACAAGATGGCATATTTAACAAACTCTGTCATTTGTAATGAGGTGGTGACTCATCACAAACTAGTCAAAGACAGGGGCAACATTCATTGCATAAACACTTCTACAGGCAGATTCTATGGTGTTAATTGTTTCCTGCATCTGTGTAATTCACCTGAATAATTTTTAAAAGCCTAAGTACTCTGAATTATTGAATGTAAGACAAAGGACTGAGGAAAGAAGACAGGATAAATTTAAAAAATATATTACTATATCAATTAACTACATAATTCAGGAAACATCTATTGATAAGCTTTTAGAGAGCTGGGCACCATATGAGTAGCAAGTATCTCCAATGCTTAATTTGGGGTATGTCTTTGGTGAAATCATAACTTATAGAGAGATGTGCAGATTGGCTTTGATAAATGACCTTGCTTAAATTCATGCTAAATGGAAGCAAAACATTACAAGAAAAAAAAACCCTACATTTTGGATGAGACTCATTCCACAAAACACATAGAAATCCTGAATAAAATATAACAATAATAAAAAAACCCTATATATCAACTGCTCATTTGATTCTCACAGAAAGCCTGTGATGAAAATAGCAGTGAAATATCACTACATTCCTACTAGAATAGCTAAAATCCAAAAAGCTCAAAATACCTATTGTTAGAGAGGTTGTGGAACAACAGGAACTGTTTTATTGCTGGTAGAAATACAATATGATACACTCTCTTTGGAAGACAGTTTCTTATAATGCTAAACAAGGTATAACTATATGACCCAACAATTGTGATCCAAAGTATTTATCCAATTGATTTTTTTAAATTTAATTTAATTTTATTATGTATGTTAGTCACCATACAATACATCATTAATTTTTGATGTAGTGATCCATGATTCATTGTTTTCATATAACATCCAGTGCTCCATGCAGTATGTGCCCTCCTTAATACCCATCACCCGACTAGCCCATTCCCTCAAACCCCTCTGCTCTAAAACCCTCAGTTTATTTCTCAGAGTCCATAGTTTCTCATGGTTCATCTGTCCCTCCGATTCCTCCTCTTCATTTTTCCATTCCTTCTCCTAATGTCCTCCATGCTATTCCTTATGTTCCACAAATAAGTGAAACCATATGATAATTGACTTTCTCTGCTTGACTTAATTTCATTTAGCATAATCTCCAGTCTCATCCATGTTGATGTAAAAGTTGGGTATTCATCCTTTCTGAAGGCTGAGTAATATTCCATTGTATATATGAACCACATCTTCTTTAACCATTCATCTGTTGAAGGGCATCTCGGCTCCTTCCACAGTTTGGCTATTGCAGACATTGCTGCTATGAACATTGGGGTGCATATGGCCCTTCTTTTCACTACATCTGTGTCTTTGGGGTAAATACCCAGGAGAGCAATTACTGGGTCATAGGGTTTCTCTGGTTTTAATTTTTTGAGGCACGTCCACACTGTTTTCCAAAGCGACTGTACCAACTTGCATTCCCACCAACAGTATAAGAGGGTTCCCCTTTCTCCACAACCTCTTCAACATTTGTTGTTTCTTACCCTGTCAATTTTTGCCATTCTAACTGGTGTAAGGTGGTATCTCAATGTGGTTTTGATTTGAATTTCCCTGATGGCTAATGATGAGAATATTTTTTCGTGTGTCTCCTAGCCATTTGTATGTCTTCTTTGGAGAAGTGTCTGTTCATGTCTTCTGCCCATTTTTTGACTTGATTATTTGTTTTTTGGGTGTTGAGTTTGAGAAGTTCTTTATAGACCTTGGAAATCACCCCTTTGCAAATATCTTCTCCCATTCTGTGGGTTGCCTCCTTGTTTTGTTGACTGTTTCCTTTGCTGTGCAGAAGCCTTTTATCTTGATGAAGTCCCAAAACTTCATTTTTGCTTTGTTTCACTTGCCTTTGGAGATGTATCTTGAAAGAAGTTGCTGTGGCCAACGTCAAAGAGGTAACTGCCTATGTTCTCCTCTAGGATTTTGATGCATTCCTGTCTCACATTGAGGTTTTTCATCCATTTTGAGTTTATCTTTGTGTATGGTGTTAGAGAATGGTCGAGTGTCATTCTTCTGCATGTGGCTATCTAATTTTCCCAGCACCATTTATTGAAGAGACTGTCTTTTTTCTACTGCATATTTTTTCCTGCTTTGTCGAAGATTATTTGACCATAGAGTTGAGGGTCCATATCTGGGCTCTCTCTTCTGTTCCATTGGTCTATATGTCTGTTTTTGTGCCAGTACCATGCTGTCTTGGTGATCATTGCTTTGTAATATAGTTTGAAATCATGCAACGTGATGCCCCCAGATTTGTTTTTCTTTTTCAACATTTCCTTGGTGATTCAGGGTCTTTTCTGATTCCATACAAATTTTAGGATTGTTTGTTCCAGTACTTTGAAAAATGTCATTGGAATTTTGATCAGGATGGCATTGAAGGTATAGATTGCGCTGGGCAGCATAGACATTTTAGCAATGTTTATTCTTCCAATCCATGAGCATGGAATGTTTCTCCATCTTTTTGTGTCTTCTTCAATTTCTTTCATGAGTGTTCTGTAGTTCCTAGAGTATAGGTCCTTTACCTCTTTGGTTAGGTTTATTCCAAAATACCTTATGGTTTTTGGTTCTATTGTAAATGGAATCGTTGCTTTAATTTCTCTTTCTACAGTTACATTGTTAGTGTATAGGAAAGAAACTGATTTCTGTGCATTGATTTTGTATCCTGCCACATTACTGAATTGCTGTATGAGTTCTAGTAATTTGGGGGTGGAGCCTTTTGGATTTTCTACATAAAGTATCATGTCATCTGTGAAAAGAGAGAGTTTGACTTCTTCTTTGCCAAATTGAATACCTGTTATTTCTTTTTGTTGTCTACTGTTGCTAGGACTTCTAGTATTATGTTGAACAATAGTGGTGAGAGTGGGTATCCTTGTTATATTCCTGATCTTAAGGGAAAGGCTCTCAGCTTTTCCCCATTGAGGATGATATTTGCTGTGGGGTTTTCATAGATGGATTTTATGAACTTGTGGAATGTTCCCTCTATCCCTATACTCTGAAGAGTTTTAATCAGGAAAGGATGCTGTATTTTGTCAAATGCTTTTCTGCAACAACTGAGAGGACCATATGGTCCTTCTCTCTCCTCTTATTAATGTGTTCTATCATATTGATTGATTTGCAAATGTTGAACCACACTTGCATCCTGGGGATAAATCCCACATGGTCGTGGTAGATGATCATTTTAATGTATCATTGAATGTTATTACCTAGGATTTTGTTGAGAGTTTTGGAATCCATATACATCAGGGATATTGGTCTGAAATTCTCCTTTTTGATGGGGTCTTTGTCTGGTTCGGGGATTAAAGTAACGTTGGCCTCAGAATAAGTCTGGAAGCTTTCCTTCTGTTTCTATTTTTTAAAACAGCATCAGGAGAATAGGTATTATTTCTTTTTTGAATGCTTGGTAGAATTCCCCAGGGAATCCATCAGGCCCTGGACTCTTGTTTTTTGGAAGAGTTTTGATCACTACTTCAATCTCGTTACTGGTGATTGGCCTATTCAGGTTGGCAATTTCTTCTTGTTTCAGTCTTGGCAGTTCATAGGTTTCCAGGAAGACATCCATTTCTCCCAGGTTGCTTAATTTATTGGCATATAGTTGTTGATAATAATTTCTAATAATTGTTTCTATTTCTTTGGTGTTAGTCGTGATCTCTCCCCTTTCATTCATGATTTTATTAATTTGGGTCCTTTCTCTTTTCTTTTGGATAATTCTGGCCAGTAGTTTATCGATCTTGTTAATTTTTTCAAAGAACCAGCTTCTAGTTTCCTTGATCTGATCTACTGTGTTTCTGGCTTCTAATTCATTGATCTCTGCTCTAATCTTAATTATTTTCTCTTCTAATGCATAGCTTAGGCATTGTTTGTTGCTTTTTCTCTAGTTCTTCTTTTTTAAGATTTTATTTATTTATTTGAGAGAGAGAATGAGAGATAGAGAGAGAGCATGACGGGGGGAGGGGCAGAGGGAGAAGCAGACTCCCTGCTGAGCAGGGAACCTGATGTGGGACTCGATCCTGGGACTCCAGGATCATGACCTGAGCCGAAGGCAGTCGCTTAACCAACTGAGCCACCCAGGCGCCCTTTTTTTCTAGTTCTTTAAGGTGTAAAGTTAGTTGGTGAATTTGGGAATTTTCTATTTTTTTGAGTGAGGCTTGTATGGCTATGTATTTCCCCCTTAGGACCACCTTTGCAGTATCCCACAGGTTTTGGACTGATGTGTTTTTGTTCTCATTGGTTTCCATGAATTATTTAAGTTCTTCTTTGATTTCCTGGTTGATCCAAATATTCTTGAGTGGAGTGGTCTTTAGCTTCCAAGTGAATTTGGAATTCAAATTCTTGAATTTCTTCCAAATTTTTTCTTGTGATTGAGTTACAGTTTTAAAGCATTATGGTCTGAGAATATGCAGGGAATAATCTCAATCTTTTGGTATCAGTTGAGACCCAATGTGTGGTCTATTCTGGAGAAAGTTCCATGTGTGCTCGAGAAGAATGAGTATTCTGTTGTTTTAGGGTGGAATGTTCTGTATATATCTATGAGATCCATCTGGTCCAGTGTGTCATTCAACGCTCTTGTTTCTTTGTTGATTTTCTGCTTAGATTATCTGTCTATTGTCGAGTTTGGAGTATTGCAGACTCTTAACATATTATTATCAATATTACTATTTTGGTTAAAAGTTGGCTTGTGTAGATGGATGCTCCCATGTTGGGGGTGTAGATATTTACAATTGTTAAATCTTATTGTTGGATAGAACTTTTAAGAATGATATAGTGTCCTTCTGTGTCTCTAACTACATTCTTTAGCTTAAAATCTAATTTGTCTGATATAAGAATTGCTACCCCAGCTTTCTTTTGAGATCCGTTGGCATGGAAGGTGGATCTCCATCCCTTCACTTTTAGTCTGGACATATCTTTAGGTTCAAAATGAGTCTCTTGGAGACAGCATATGAATGGGTCCTGTCTTTTTATCCAACCTGCAACCCTGTGCTGTTTTATGGGAGCATTTAGGCCATTCACGTTGAGAGTGATTATTGAAAGATATAAACTTATTGTCATCATGTTGCCTGTGAAGTCCTTGTTTCTATAGCCTGTCTGTGTAAATTTCTGTTCTATATCACTCTGGGGTCTTTCTCCTTTTATAGAACCCCCCTTAATATTTCTTGCAGGGCCAGCTTAGTGGTCACATATTCTTTCAGCTTCTGCCGGTCTTGGAAGCTCTGCATCTCTCCATCCATTCTAAATGACATCTTTGTGGGATAAAATATTCTTGGCTGCATGTTCTTTTCATTTAGTACCCTCAATATGTCCTGCCAGCTCTTTCTGGCTTGCCAGATCTCTGTGAATAGGTCTGATGTTATTCTGATGTTCCTCCCTCTGTACATAAGGAATCTCTTCCCCCTAAATTCCCTTAAGATGGTTTCCTTGGTTCTATGATTTGCGAGTTTTACTATTACATGCCGGGGCATTGGCCTGTTTTCCTTAATCTTGGGAGGTGTCCTCTCTGCCTTTAGAACACGAATATTTGTTTCATTCCCCAGATCAGGGAAGTTCTCAGCTACGATTTGCTCAAATATATTTCTAGTCTTCTCTCTCTCTCCACCCTTTCAGGGATCCCAATAATTAGAATGTTTCATGGTGTCACTTATTTCTCTGATTCTGTTTTCATGGATTTTGAGTTGTTTCTCCCTGTTCTCTTTATCCTTCTTTTCTATCAATTGGTCTTCTAGATCACTAATTCATTCTTCTGCCTTGTTTACCCTAGCTGTTATATTATCTAGATTAAATTGGAACTCATTGATAGCATTTTTAAGTTCTGCCAATTCAGCTTTCATTTCTGCCCTTAGAGACTCTATGTTGCCATTAATTGATTTCTCCATTCTAGCTATTGTCTTCACAACTGCTACCCTGAATTCCATTTCTGACATCTTGGTTATATCTATCCATTTGTAAATCTGTGGCAGAAGTCAGTCTCTGAGTCTTTCCTATTTTGGGGGTTCCTCCTCCTAGTCATTCTGTTGAGGGGTGGTTGAAGGAACTACAGAATCCAAATTATTGATCACAACCCAAGCAAGATGCACTTGTTTTATAGGGACCTTAGGGTTGTTGGCCTCTTGTTCTTCTAGCCTGTCTTCTGGCAGAAAGGCCTGCTGCACTGTTACTCAGGCAACCCTGTTTGGGCAGCATTGCCCTGCCCCTTGTGGCAGGGGATGGGCTCAGTGAAAACTGGTTTTGGGGGGCTTTTGTTCACTGGCGGTTTTCCCTGGTGGCTTTCCACATCTCTTCCGAGAGTCAGAGCAGAAGAGATAGTTTCCAACCCTCTGCCTCAGGGCAGAGAGATCACAGTCTGTTCTTCAGTGAGCTCTCCAGGCCACACTATCTCTGTTTCTGTCTGTGCTGCTATAAACTGCAGTGTCCTGGATTGTGCCCCTCAACAGCACTCCCAGTCCTTGCCTCCAGTTCCGGGCACATCTCTGCCCTTTGTGCTTGTAAAAAGGCCAGCCACCCCCAGGTTGCACAATCAGCTCTGCCACTCCAGGTTTCAGTCCAGGAGGCTGCCCTAAAGTCCCTTCTATGCTGCTACTGGTCTGAGAGTTTGTGCCCTGTCCCCAGCACGGGAGGCTATCACTCATCAGGGGTATAGGTTGCCCATGGCTCCCTTCCCCTTCTGTTTATTTTCTGATATCTGCCCATAAAATCATGACTCCCTGCTTCATACCTCAAAACCAACCCCCTGCAATATTCTGTTTGTAGAGATCTAGATCTATCTTCTTACATCTCAGGCTGATTTCATGGGTGTCCAGAGTGGTCTGGTAGATATCCAACTCAATTCTGAGGACCCTTACTCCTCCACCATCTTTTCCCACCAGACCTATCCAATTGATTTGTAAACTGATGTCCACACAGAAATCTCCACGCCAATGTTTATAGCAGCCTTATCCATAATTGCCAAAAACTGGAAGCAGCCCAGATGTCCTTTGAAAAGTGAATGGATAGAATCCATATAATAGGATGTTATTTAGCACTAAAAAGGAATGTGTTATTCATCCATGGAGGAATCTTAAATTCATACTGCTTTAAAGAAACTACTGTATATTTCCAATATATGATGTTCCTGAAAAATCCTCACCCTGTAGAGATTGAAAATAGACCAGTGATTGTCAAGGTCTTCAGAAAAGAGAATAGTCAGATAGATGAAACAAAGAGGATTTTCTTCATGATTTTTTATATTTCCTTAAATAAATAAATAAATAACTTTTTATTTTAATTAAGATCATTTTGATTACAGGAAAATTGCAAATATAATACAGAGAATTCTTATATCCCCACACCCAATTTCTCTTATTTTTAACATTTTACTTTGGTATTTATAACAAGTAATGAACCAATATTGATACACTAACTGAAGTCCACTGTTAACTACAGTTCTATGTAGTATTTTTATGTTCATCAATGGTAAAAAAGAGAGAGAGAGAAAGAAGAAAGAAAGAAAGAGAAAGAAAGGGAAAAAGATGTCTTCAGGAGCCAGAAACAAAGAAGGAACTAAAGCCAATAAGTAATGTTAAGTGGAAGCTGATCTCATGGTGGCCACTGGTGTTCAGACCTCAGAGCTGTGGCCTGAATTCAGTGCCCATGTGAGGAGATCGGGTGTGGCTTTGATTGTATAAGGCAAGCAGCAAGAACCCAGACTCCTGCACAAAGCCCAGACCTTTGAAATGTTCACCCATTTGCAAAGGGGAAATAAGAAAAACACAGGCTACCCGTCCAGGGAAGCTAGAGAGAGCATGTTCCCAGCCTAGGGGAAATTCTCACTGACTTCAAATTTCTCCTGAGCACTAAATAACATATCACCCTGATAGGGATCCTGAGTTGTCCAAATATTTCCAAATTTTAATTCCCATCCATGAGTTATTGCTGATTTGGTAGCTTGGGGATTAGAAAGAAAGAAAAAGAAAGAAAGAAAGAAAGAAATGTAGAACTTTTCCTGTCCTAAGACTGATGGTGTGAGCCTGGCCCTAGAGGCTTTGCTAGCCTGGTTAACACCTGATACCTAAGAGAGGACCAAATATCAAGACAGGGACAGGAAGGAAACAACAAGAGCACAGAAAACTCTGCTGGCCTCTGCAGGCTAAGTTAAGGGCCTCCTCTCTGCCATCCCAGTTTCCCTGTAACAATGGTAAAGGCTGAAAGATGCTCTTACATGGCTGAATTATCCACAGGAGTGTCCACTCACTGACGGTAAGGCCAGATCATCCCATGGTTAGTGGTCATCTCTTGCACATAGTATAGACTACTACTACTACTGTGAAGGCATAGCCTTCCTAACTTGGAATGACTCCCTGGTGGGAACAGGATAAAGATTCATGTCGGCTCCCTAGCCACCTCCTCAAGTTCACAAAAGATGTTATTTTGTGCCTCAGTGTCCAATTTTTGTGCAAATGATTAAACCTACCAAAAGTCATGTTTTTCTGAATATCTTGCTGTCACCTCAAGCAGAGCACAGATGAGAAAGAGTACATTCTTCTTTTTCCTCTAAATCCTATGCTACAGTCTTATGCTCTTGGTAATTTTTAACATTACCAAACAGGATGGTCTGGGGCTGCCAAAGGTGGAGTGTTTTTTCAAGCCTGCTCCCTTCTGAACCCCACCCTCAGACTGGTCCTAACTGGTCAACAGTATGCTCAGACTAACAACTAACCAGACCTACCAAGTTGTGTGCTCTTCTGGTTGGTGCCATACACTTTATAAGCTATATGTTTGGAAGGTGATAAGTCTGATTTTAAAAGTTGATAGAATTTGAACATAGGAAGTGGCTTTAGGGCTGTCAACATCTGAGGTTCCTAAAGTCAACTAGAAGGATGTTTTTAAAAATCCTTGTTTATCTGCTTTCTCAGGTTATTATCCAGTAGTGGTTTGTAGACAAGGGTGATCAAAAACTTCACCCAACTATCTCACTTTGTCCAAAAAGATATTAAGAGCCAGTGAAGCCATATTGTCAGCCTAAGGCTGCAAAGTCATCAAGTTAAATAATAGATTCTGCAAGAAAAGTCTAACTTTCTGATTCATTAAGTGTTAATTACTACTTTCCATTTTATAGTCTCCTTGCATTTAAATGCATTTATAAAGAAGGTTATAATGGAATTCTTTCTAACTATTAGCTGAAGTCTTGAATGGCCTAAAAGAACACTGGGAGGGAAAGACATTTCCAACACTGGCCCCTCCATGCTGAATCATTAGAGTATTTTCACTACAGAACACCTCCCTGTGGTTTTTCCAGCCATGGACTCTGCCCTGGTATCAGCTTCAAGAAATCTGGAGAGAGTGTCCCAGTGAAGCCCTTTTCCCTTGTCTGAGGCACAGCCCTCCAAAACTGCCTTCATTCCTAAAGTCTGGATAGTGGCCTACCACTTCACTTTATATGATGGGAGTATATGGCATCCTTAATGTGTACTCAGTTTTGGGGTGCTTCAGAAAGACTCTCATTTTTAACATCTTATCCCTAAACTGTGTGGTGATTCACCCAGGGTGACTTATACCAGGAAAAGCATAAGCTGGTGGAGAATGAGCCTGAGGCTGAAGGGTTCCCATTCCTCACTGGGCCTTGCACCTTCCAGAGAATGTCCCTGATGCCAAACTTGCTCCACAAATCCAATAGTATATTGTGTATTTTTGCTCACGTCTTCTTCTTATGTCAATGTTTAAATTAAAGCCACTTTAACTTCTGGTCTCAGGATCATCTCCAGAAGTTTCTGTCCTTGGTTCTCACTTCCTTGTCCTTTACAAAGGGAAGGAAAATACTGGCCACACCAAGAACTTGCCCCTGCCTTTACCTCAGAAAATGAAAGGAAGTTCCTTTGCTGTTCCTCTATTATGATGCCCTGGTAATGTCCTCAGTTTCTAAGATCAATACTTAATAGAGGCCCCATGATCATTGAGCCCATTCTCTATTGCAGGTTTTCAAACTTCAGGGTAGCAGGGAATCACTCATAAAGCTTGTTTCATCAGCAGACTGCTAGATTACACCCAGACCCACGTGATCAAGCTCTCAAGATCAACGCACCACATTTTAGCAAGCTCCCCAGGTGATCTCACTTAGGGCCCTTCTTGAGAAGCATCTCTCTCTCCTGAGCACAAACATCCTCCTTCTTTTGAAATTTCCTTCAACTCTCCATTAGACCTGCACCTCACTCTCTTTTCAAACTTCATCTCTGCAACTAATTTTTCTCAACAACTAAAGAGTCAAAGAATAAGCTTTTAGGTGGCTCGGCTTTCCAAGCTATGAAATGCCTTATTAAATCATGCCTGCCACTTCCTTATCTAAGGGAGATATTGTGATGACTGCACTAATACTTATAAAGCATTTGGAGTCTTTAATATGAAAAGCACATTATGAAATATTGATGACCTGTGTGTTCCACAAACCTTAACTGTTAGTCAAGATATTTCTTTCTTGGTGTTCTAAGTATTATTTCTAAAGAGATAAGTTTTCCTCATAATACTTATAAATGCAGATTAAATTTATAAGCAAAATTTGTGCAACAATTCATTTCCATGTTTCCCAAGCACCTCACCATAAAACAACAGGACTTGAAAATACCTGGATGTGAAAGCTAACACAAGTTTCTACATCAGGCAGAAATAGTCTCAAGTTATCCTACAAAGAGATTAATTAGTTTCCTTTTAATTTTTTTTGTTCCAGTAAATAGCAAATCTCTTTTCTTCTTCTTCTTCTTCTTCTTCTTCTTCTTCTTCTTCTTCTTCTT
>NW_027397072.1:86607820-86726148 GCF_003265705.2 Callorhinus ursinus
TTCTTCTTCTTCTTCTTCTTCTTCTTCTTCTTCTTCTTCTTCTTCTTCTTCTTCTTCTTCTCCTCCTCCTCCTCCTCCTCCTCCTCCTCCTCCTCCTTCTCCTCCTCCTCCTCTCCATCCTCCTCCTCCTCCTTCTTTTTTTTTTAAAGAAATGTGGGGCTGGAACTCATGACCTTGAGATCAAGAGTCACATTAGCCAGCCAGGAATTCCCAAATCTTTTCTCCTTATGCATAAAAAATATCCTGAAGTGCCACTGTGTGGTAGAAAGCAGTGTATGTTGCAGATAATAGTTAATTTGAAAGGAGGCAAAATATATTGTGCCAGTGTTTCCAAAATGAACACTAATGCCACAGACTATAATGAAGTATTAAACAATGAACATAGCAATATTTCATAATAAAACATTTGGAAATCTTGGTTCTTTCCATAGTTTGGCTATTGTGGACATTGCTGCTATAAACATTGGGGTGCACATACCCCTTTGGATCACTACATTTGTATCTTTGGGGTAAATACCCAGTAGTGTAATTTCTGGGTTGTAGGATAGCTCTATTTTCAACTTTCTGAGGAACCTTCATACTGCTTTCCAGAGTGGCTGCACCAGCTTGCATTCCAACCATCAACAGATGAATGAATAAAATGTGGTATATATATATATATATATATATATATATATATATATATATAAAATGCAATATTTCGTAGCCATCAAAAATCCCCAAAATCTTGCCATTTGCAACAACGTGGATGAAACTAGAGGGTATTATGCTAAGTGAAATAAGTCAAACAGAGAAAGACATGTATCACATGATCTCACTGATATGAGGAATTCTTAATCTCAGGAAACAAACTGAGGGTTGCTGGAGTGGTGGGGGAGGTGAAAGGGATGGGTGGCTGGGTGATAGACATTGGGGAGGGTATGTGCTATGGTGAGCACTGTGAACTGTGTAAGACTGTTCAATCACAGACCTGTACCTCTGAAGCAAAAATACATTATATGTTAAAAAAAAAAAAGATAGTAGGAAGGGAAAAATGAAGGGGGGAAATCGGAGAGGGAGATGAACCATGAGAGACTATGGACTCTGAGAAACAACCTGAGGGTTCTAGAGGGGAGGGGCTTGGGGGATGGGTTAGCCTGATAATGGGTATTAAAGTGGGCATGTATTGAATGGAGCACTGGGTGTTATACGCAAACAATGAATCATAGAACACTACATCAAAAACTAATGTTGTAATGTATAGTGATTAACATAATAAAATAAAATAAAATAAAAAAACATTTGGAAAGCCCAGGTTTAAGAACAATGAAATGGGATGGTTTACAGCATTCCCCAGAGCTTCTGCTATAGATCCTATGCATTGTGAACATCTAAGGGGGGGAGGCATATGTAGCATTGGCTGCCCGTGTTGCCTAGATTTAAAGCTGCTGGTCATCTAAATTTAGATTGGGCAATGAATAGAAAATTTGACAGCAGATAGTGGACAGGAGGGAATTGAGAAATTTATCTCCTCATGCCTGTGACTATTCACAATGGCTTGTGGCTACTGCCTACTCTATTCTTTTTCTGTAAGATACATACCCAGCCACTAAAGGATATGGTAGCAGTCATCAGATAAAGAACGAAATGCTTACATGCTTTGAAATGTATTACAGCCACTTTCCCAAATTGCTGTCCCCAGAACACCTCTCCATAGATGTTCCTTGGATAAAGGAATTTTGGGAAACCCTGTTTGCAATTCCTGAATCAAATACTTTTTATAACTTAACAAAAGTGCTGTTTCCTCAAAATGTTTTATTGCTATCTGCCAGGGAAAATGCCATAATAACCATCGACTTCAGTGGCTATATGGTGAGTGGTACCCTGGAGATGTTCAATGCAACCTTTCACTACTACACATTGGAAAACTCCATGATTCATGCTGGAAACCCATGATTCATAGTGGACACCCTTGGGTTTGAGACACCTTTCCATCACACGCCCATTTCCATGCACCTAACCTCATGTTTCCCAAACCTATTCAATGAAGAACCTACTTTTCTGTATATCACTTATGATGATGAGTGAAACATTAATATTTTATTCATTACACTTTGGGGAACACCCTTATTTGGAGGTCACACTTCTGAGAATCCCAACCACTAGAACAGAAATACCCTTGGGAGAATAACTGAGAGCCTTCAAACACCAAATATTGTTAAAATTAGCAGCAAGACAAAGATAGCCCATGATGTGGCATACATGTTAATTTCACTAAGAAAGAAAGGATCTCATTGGCAGGAAGGAGATATGAAGATCTTTATGAAGATTCACTTCAGGGAAGGCTGAGACAGGCAGCAGAAATCACATGGGTAAGAATGAGAAATGTAAAGGAATAACCAGAGGGGGTGTGCAGAAGTGTGACAGGGAAGAGAACATGAAAAAGCACAACAAGGAGCAGAACTGATGGGCACAGAAGTGAAAGTGATTACAAGAGAAGAGGGTAAATTAAGCTGTTGGTAATAGCAGTGGCAAGACATTGCACTAGAGGAAGAGGGAACTCCCTATGGAAGGAAAAATATCTAACATTAACTAACTAAAATCAATCTACTATCACAGCTACACATGTTAGGAGCAAATAGCACTATATACCTCTGTCATCCCCACATGCATTATAGGCTACATTAGATGAACATGATAGTGACTAAGTTCCCACTTTCTCTGGGAATGTGGCAGTAATTGAAAGTTATTCCTCTTCAAGAACCTATGAAGGAGGCACATTGCATTAGAACTTAGTCCATGAATTGATGTTCATCATCAAGATTTTATGGCCATTAAAAGGTTAACTTTCTCCCTGTCCACTATTCTACAGGATCATGTGTTTTGGGGGACAATCAATAAAAATGCTTCAAATGAATGTTTCCATGTTCATAATGTCTCTATGTTTAAGTTATAGGAAAACTGATCTATATGGATGAGCAAATTTTCTGATGACATTTCATAAGAAGCATTATTCTATCAATATGTAATATATTGATGCACTTTCCAGCTCACCTTTCTAGTTATGTCTTAAGGCTAAACATTAAAATCCATTTGCATTCCTTGAACACTGAACTATCCAGATTTTGGGCCAATACTCCATACATGTGCATAGTAATATGGAGAAGTTAGGCTAGGTTGACAATCTGTCACAGAGTAGTCACCATGGGGAATCACTTTCCCTGTGTCCTAGACCAAGAAAAGATTTATGTGTGAAATCTGAATGTGTTCTGCCATGTCTGAAGGCAATAAGGAGAAAAAGACACCATGGGCAAAGGGGATGTGATTTGTTTCTTGGGTCACTGGTCACAAGACAGAAAGCACTGTCTCTCCTTCCCATAAAGAATGATACTGAGATATTGCCTCATCCCTTACATGTAACCTTGTGGTACTGAGGTGAGGGAGAGATCCTGGTCTGAAGAACATTGTTCAGAGACTGCAAACTCCTTTCTTGCTTCTGAATAGTAGATAGAGACAGGCCTATGGCAGGTGAATAGAATACCAGGTGAGAAGTTTCAGACTCCAGAGGTCAGCATGCAGAACGTCGCACAGAAGTGCACATGAGAAGGTATAAATTATCTACCTACTGGGGTCTCATGACTCCTAATATCCTCCAGCCAGCCACATATTCACCATTTTCAGTTTCCTTTCCATCATTCCTGGGCTTTTCCCAGGAATTGATCTGGAGAGAAAATTCTAAGAATATAGTCCCACTAGCTCAGAAATTAACTTTCCATGAAACCCTGGATAAAACACTTCTAACTTTTTGTATAAAAATAATATTTAATGTTTTTAATTTAAAATTATATTGTAAAATACATTTAATGAATTATAAATAGCTCATTTCATAAACAATTAAAAATCAAACAACCTCCCAAATTATAAAGATGAAAGTATAAATCATCCACAACTCCACCACTCATAAATAACCATCGTTATCAATAACATACATTCATGTATTGCAATCAAGTCTTCTTTCACATTTATTGTTTTTTTTACAGATTATGCAATTACTACAGCTTTGTAGAACATTTAGAGAAATCAGCAAAACAATAAAGAGAAAATAAAATCCCCATAACCCTATCACTCAGAGATAATTATCCTCAACAATTTATTTATATTATTTTAGTCAGCCACCCATACATACACACTCTGTTTCTCACTTTTACAAAATTAGAATTATATTACCCACTTTTTGTTATTAGCCCTCTTTTACTTATCAAAATGTAAGATGGCTTAGTTTTCTTCAGGAAATTTGGCTGTATCCAAGACTAAATTGATTTTATATTTTATTACTTTCATAAAATATTCTTAATTCATTTCAGAGTATCAGAAAATATTTCCAATACTAATAACTGTATAGTGATTTTTACTATTCTTGACAATTTTTAGTAATTCTATTCTTTCCCCTAGCATGTGTTGATACCAGCTATGCTAGGTAGCAGGTTTAGACAGTAGTCCAGGATGGATATAGTGAGGGGTTGATAGAGTGTCCATAGCTGGGGAAGGGAGTGGGTGGGCTGAGTGGCAAAGGAAACTTGAAAGTCGTTCCTGAGGAGAGAGGATTCCAACATCAATGGGTGAAACCAAATCCTCAACTAGGTAAAGGCAATAATAATGAAAATGATAATAATAATTATTATTATTCTTTTTTTTCAACTCAAAACAATTTCTTTAAATCCATCTCTTGTCCTCTTGCAGCAGGAAAGGAATCATGGAAGCCACCATGACAGGGGCCAAATTTTGCCTCTTCTTCTCACAAGCCATCCAGGAGTAGACATGGCATGATCTGACATGGGTTTTAAACACTTTTGGCAGTAGTGTGGCAAACGGTAGTACAGAGTGTTATTTACAGGAGATTAAATAGGAGACTGGTAGGGTCTAGGCAAGAGGGGATAGAGAATCACCTAGGCAGAGTAAATGGAAAAGAAGGAAGGATTGAATGACATTTCAGATGTTGAGTGAACATGAACTGATGACTCACAAGATGTATATAAAGAGTTGTATAAAGGAAAGAATCAGATAGATGGTGGTATCATTTATCAAGATAAGAAGCAAAATATTTTTATTTTGTGGGATATATGTGGTGAGATAATGGATTAAATTTCAGCCCAAAGGGTTGTGGAACCATAGATTTGATACAGGAGAGAGACCAGAGCTAGAGATCCAGCTTTAGGAGTCACTGGTATATGGTTGGTATCTGAAGCCAGCAGATGGACAGTAAAGGAGTTAAAGAAAAACACTGGTGGGGGGGGTGTTTCTGGAGGTGATACATAATAAGTTCCAGGAAGATCATGGGGACTTGGAGGAAGAGAATCAAAAAAGAATGATGTCAAAAATCTAAAGAAAATTAAAGAGAGGAAGATTAGCAGCTCCAAATATGAAAAGAGCTGTGCATAAAAAAGATTGAACATGCTCATGTTCATGGCCTCAGAGAGGTCATTGGAGATATTTGTAAAAGCTGTTCTTACATGATGAAAACAGACACCAAATTCCAATTGTTTCTGGAATGAGTGGATGTTGGAGAATTGGAATCAGCAAACATACTAAATCCTTTCAAGAATTTTAACTATTAAAAAGAAGAAGAGAGCCAGGGTCTCAGCAGAAAAAGGACTTTAGATATGATAATATTTTTTAAGATGTGAGAGGTGCTAAAGACAAGAATCCAGAGAGTTAAGACACATGAAGCAGAATGGATAATTGATGGACCAAGCAAGGACTGAAAGGAGATACAAGAAAGCAGTGATTTCTAGAGCATGGTAAGGCACTGCAACTCATCTTAGACAAGTGGAGGAAATTCTCTGAAATAGGATAGAGAATGGTAAGGAAGGGTCACATAGATCTGTTTGAAAGTGAGAACATAGGAATGTGATGAATAAAGGGAATTCATAGCCTCTATTGTCTCTGTAATAAACGAGGTGAGAATTTAATGTTTAAGTAAGGCTTGACTACCAGCCTTGCATGGGAAATGGTAAAGATTTTAGCTGATATTAATAATGTTAAACCATAGTGTTCAATCTACATAGCCTGGAATTAGCTACCTTAAATTGAGAGGCAATCAAACAGGAACTCTAAAACAGGACAAAACACAATTATTTTCAGTTTTACCATGTTTTCTTATCTTTGATATTCTTTGACATGTTTAGAAAACAGTTATTCAACATGTATTATTACTTTATGTTATACTAGTTGCTAGAAGAGCACATAGATCTTTTCAAGCACACTTTCACAGAGATTTCACAATATCATTAGTTTCATAAATATCACCTCTGTTGGTACATTCTCCTTTGCCAATGTTCCCGGTAACAAGGCAGTCAAGATGAAGCAGAACACCCAAATTTTGTTAGAAGAAACTTCAAGGTGTGTTATTAAGCCTCATCTTAGCATCCAGTGCTTTGATTTATTTCTTTTGACATGTTCCAGGCTCTCTCTTTATCTGCATTAAATTCACCACACTCCCAGCCAGAGTGGCTGAGGTGTTTGTGAAGCACTGGCAAGTGTAATGCTCATGAATTCAG
Organism: Callorhinus ursinus; assembly: GCF_003265705.2. Taxonomy (NCBI): domain Eukaryota; kingdom Metazoa; phylum Chordata; class Mammalia; order Carnivora; family Otariidae; genus Callorhinus; species Callorhinus ursinus. The sequence continues at coordinate 86,614,357 of NW_027397072.1, forward strand.
GTGAAGTCTCTGGTATGGATTTAGGATTCCAGTATATCCATTTGGAAGGAGCTTGGGGCCAAGGGCTTTTTGATGACCCTGGAGCAGCTACTTTATATTCTAGAATGAAAATTACCTGCAAAAGAATATCGTTTCGTGAGGCAGGGTTATCTTTCCTAGTAGGAACTAAAATAATACAGACAACACTGGCCACAGCATTCCAGATTAAGTTGAAGGATATGGGTTTTTCAAGCAATGGTGGGACTGTGGATCTCTGCTCTGGAAACACTAAGGATTAAGAAGGAAATGGGCAATTACTGATGGGCAGCACCAGCTCATAGTAGACCCCAGTAGTAGGTGGGGTGTGTCTAAACCAACCATGTACTAAGTTTTCAAACGCATAATTGCTCTGTGTGCAGACCTGAGCTTATTACCCTCAATTCTGCAATGACATTAGATACTTTCTGGTGCCAGTACACCAGTGGTGGTGCCAATAGGGTTTATTCCATTTCCTCTCAGCAATAAAAAATGATTCTTCTGGAATAATTATGGCTCTCAGTAGTCCTGGAACTTACCCAACAGCCAGTCTCCCTGTGATACCCTGTAGCTCTCCTACAGTCATAAAACAGGAGTGTGTGCATGCAGCTGGGCTGAGTCTTGGTCCCAGGTAGTACCCATGAGTAAAGGAGGACAGAATGTGAGGTAGGAGTGGTGGCACATGGTGGGGGATGCCAAATGGTACCTTCATCCTTACACAGAACCCTAGGGGTCCAGAGAGATGGAGGCAGCTTCTACTTTCTGGTACAGCTCATGTACAATGCTCCCTTTATAGAACTTTGCAGATACTTTGATTACTTAGCAAAATCATCACCATCATCATCATCATCATCATCTAGTGCCGCATGTGGCTACAGACAGTCCTTGAAGCTGGTAGAACATCCTATAGGCCATATTCTGGTGGATAGGGTTAACAAAGTGTTTTGAAATCAGAAACTCTCACTAAGCTTCTTGGTCAACTCCAGGTGAGAACACTATGGGTTTCTTCTGGCATAGTCTCATGCCTTTTCCCAACAGTGAGTTCCCTGCAGGTAGCAGCTTAGCCAAACCTGATTCCAAGAAGAGGAGCTATGTGGAGAGGACCCACAACCCAGAGCCTCAGGAATAAGAGTGATGCTTCTTTCTCTGGAGAGAGGATAAGGGGGAAGACGATGTCACCAACTTCAAGTTGTGGTTCCAGCTTGTCCCTCTCAGGTGTCTGCCACTCTCCCCCTCATTGCCTTGCCCACTGGTGTTACATCACCTTTCCTGTTGCCCCCTGTTGTGTGCCCTTGCAGAATGCAAGCAGACCTATAAGTTCTCAAGGTAGTGTGGTTTCTCATAGCCAGGGCCTGTGAAAGGAGAACCACTGGCCTCATATCAAGGACATTCTGTCCACTGCTGCCTGCACCAGGCCATCCCCTGCTGGATCTCCCCAGGCTGGCATCCTCTGTGCCACCCTCTTGTGTACTGAACACATCCTATGTCCCTAATTCTCTGTGTTCTGGCACACATGCCCCCCACCTGAAACATACAGACTCCATGCTGAAGACAAACAGCCCTTTCCAGGCTACACTTGGTCTCTTTCAGATGAGACCCTTACCTGGGAGGGTTAACTAAGTGTTTTGGTTTAAGAGATCTCCTGCAGGTTCACAGGCCACATAGTGGTGAGTAAAAGTTAAGTGAAAGCTGGTGAACAGTATCAAAAAGACTTTTCAACTGTCTCACTTAATTGTGTTTGAAGGGACTAGTGATTTCTTCCCCACAACCATCCACTGCAGACTGGTTTGGTGTCAGGAGTAGGAGGAGCTGTTTCATGGAATCTAATGCCCAGATCAATAGCAAAGGCTCTAAAAATTCAAAAACAAAATTAAATGACATATATAGTTATTTGTTTCTATTTATATGTATGTGTATACATATAAATCTTTTTAAAATTATTTTTCCAGTCACTCATTTTCAGCACACACAATTGAATGTGCTACTTGGGCCTGAAAGGCCATCATGAAGCCTTCTGGAAGATGAAGAAACATTTAAAATTTCCAGTAGAAATAAAAAAGGTCTTAGATCCTGGTGGGCAAGGGGAGGCTCTAAGTTAAGAAAGAACATACCAAGTTGGCCTTTTAGGCCCCAAGTTACAGGGAATGGGCTTCTCTCTTACATGGAGGAAGCCTGGAGCACTGTCCAACGCTTGTGTGCTCTCCCTGATGGTGTTGTGATTTATGTATGACACGCAGCCCATGCCACACTGCTAAGGAGTCCCTTCCACTACAATCTCCCATAACTGCAAGCATTGCTCAGTATTCTTACTCACAAGGCATCCTTTTCCCAGAGCTTCTGGGTCTATTCGATTTCAAAGCAAGATAGCATTGCCTCTGAAGCATCTTCTTGTACGGTGTGTGAGAGTGGTCTGGGGGACAAACTGCCCAGACAACAGGCAAAATACAAAAGTCACCTTGCTTGGGAATAGTAATGTCCTGGAAACTTCTAGAGAATTGGGGAAATTGATTGGATCAAGGCTATTTGTTGTAAATAATATAGAGAATGATGTAATATAGGACAGTCTTACTTTTTATTTTAACCACCAGTAGATGTTTTAATAACAAAAAAGCACAAGTCAGTCTATGAAAGCCAACAATCTTCATGGTTTATCATTTCCTTCATGCCTTTTGCAGAGATAAACTGGAAAAAAATGCTTGGTAAAGAGACAATAGTAACTCTTTAAAAATGCAAGTTCAAAACCTCAGTTTCTAAGTTTTTTAAGCCATTTTATTGAAATATAATTGATATACAAATAGCTGTACATAATTGAGGTATACAAATTGATGAATTTGGAGGTAAGTATACATCTGTGAAACTAACACCACAATCTATGCCATGAACATATCCATCACTTCCAAAAGGTTCCTCCTGCCCTCTTTATATATTTATTATTATAAGTTGTTATAAAAACACAACATAAGATCTACCCTCTTTGTAAATTTTCAAGCATATAATATGATATTAACTACAGGCTCTATGCTGTAGAGCACATGTTTAGGGTATTCTTCTTGACTTTGTACCCTTTACTAAAATCTGCCCATTTTCCCCACCACCTGCCCCTGGCAACCACCACTCTACTCTCCACTTCTATGAATCTGACCTTTTTGGATTCCTCTTTAAAAAAAAAAAAAAAGATTTATTTATTTATTTGAGAGAGAGAGAGAGTGGTGAGAGAGGCAGAGGGAGAGAATCTTCAAGCAGACTCCAAGCTGAATGGGGAGTCCAACATGGGGCTTGATCCCACAAACCATGATCATGAGATCATGACCTGAGCCAAAACCAAGAGTCAGATGTCTAACTCACTGGGCCACCCAAGAGTGCCTAGATTCCTCTTATATGCAGTATCAGGTAATATTTGTCCTCTAGTGTCTGGCTTATTTTCTTTAGCGTAATATATCCTGATTTCATCCATTGCATTGCAAATGACAGAATTCCCTTCTTTTTAAAGACCAAATACTATTTCACTGTATGTCCATACCACATTTTCTTTATCCATTTGTGTATTGATGGACACTTGGGTTGTTTCCATGTCTTAGCTATTGTTAATACTCCTGTAATGGATACAGGAGTTCAAATATCTCTTCAAATCCTGATATCAGTTCCTTTGGATACATCTCCAGAAGTAGGACTGCTGCATAACATGGTAGTGCTATTTTAAATTTTTTGAGGAATCTCCACACTGTTTTCTGTAGTGGCTGCACCAATTTACATTCTCACCAACAGTGCACAGAGGTTCCCTTTTCTCCACATCCTCGCCAACACTAGTTATTAATTTTTTTTGATAATAGTCACCCTAAAAGGTATGAAATGATATTTCATTGTGGTATTGATTTGCATTTTCCTGATGATTAGTGATGTTAAGCAACTTTTCATAAATCTGTTGGCCATTGGTACATATTCTTCAGGAAAATGTCTATTCAGTTCCTTTGCCCATTTTTTTAATTGGGTTATTTATTTATTTGCTATTGAATTGTAAAAGTTCCTTGTATATTTTGAATATTAGCACTTTCTAATATTTTCTCAGATTTTGGCTTATTCTATAGATTGTCTTTTCATTTTATTGATGGTTTCTTTTGCTGTGCAGAAGCTTTTTAGTTTGATGTAGTCCCACTTGTCAATTTTTGCTTTCGTTGTCTTTGCTTTTGGTGTCACATCTAAATAAATCATTGGCAAAACCAACATCAAGAAATTTTTCTTCCATATTTTCTTCTAAGAATTTATGATTTCAGGTCTTACATGTAAGTCTTTAATTCATTTTGAGTTACACTTTGTGTATGATGTAAGATAAAAGTCCAATTTCATTCTTTTGCATGTGACTATTCAGTTTTTTCATGGCCACTATTTTTTTCCCATTGTGTGTTCTGGCCTCTCTGTTGAAATTCAGTTGACTGTGTATGTGTGAGTTTATTTCTGGGCCTCTATTCTGTTCCACTGGTCTGTGTATCTGTTTTTATGCCAGTACCAAACTGTTTTGATTACTGTAGCTTTGCAATATATTTTTAAATCAGTAAGTGATGTCTCTATCTTTGTACTGAATGGAGCACTGGGTGTTATATGCAAACAGTGAATCATGGAACACTACATCAAAAACTAATGATGTAACGTATGGTGATTAACGTAACATAATAAAATTAAATTAAAATAAATAAATAAATAAATAAATAAAAGATTTAGGGTATTTTGAGTATTTTAAAGTATAACTTTCAGTGGCAAAGGCAAATATACAGACAAATACAAAATATTATAGCACTCTAAAGATTGCACATAAGTCACTTTAACCCTAATACAAAAGTTAAAAGATAGAAGTGTTAGAATAATTATAACCACACAAATCTTTTAACGAATACACAATATTAAAAAAGTAAATTCTTTTTTAAGATTTTATTTATGTATTTATTATTTATTTATTTGAGAGAAAGAGAGGGAGAGCAGGGAAGAGGAGGAGCAGAGAGAGAGAGACAAGCAGACCCCACACTGAGCATAAGCCCCACACAGAGCTTGATCTCATGACCTGAGACTATGACCTGAACTGAAATCAAGAGTCAGATGCTCAACAGAATGAGCTACTCAGGCACCCTAAAAAAGTAAATTCTGATACTGACAACATAAAATTTGCATGTTGAATAAGTAAAAGTATAGTTTTGTATGCAATTGAAGTTAAGCTATCAGCTTACAATAGACTTTTATAGCAATAAAATGTTTATGATAACTACAAGGATAAAACCAATAGTAGATATAAAAAAAATGATGAAGAGAAAATAATCAAAATATATCACTTTAAAAAAAATCAATTTACAGAGTCTTATACAATTCACAGCACTCACCATAGCACATACCCTCCCCAATGTCTATCACCCAGCCACCCCATCCTTCCCATCCCCCACCACTCCAGCAACCCTCAGTTTGTTTCCTGAGATTAAGAATTCCTCATATCAGTGAGGTCATATGATACATGTTATAAGAGACTCATTTTAGATGTGAGGACACACATGGGCTGAAAGTGATGCAATGAAAAAAAATTTCATACAAATGAAAACCAAAAGAGAGTAGGGTTGACTCTACTTACATCAGATAAAATAGGCTTTAAGACAAAATTGTCACAAGAGATGAAGAAGGTCTTTACATAATGATAAAAGAATCAATTCCAAAGGAAAATATAACAATTACAAACATACATGCACCTGATATCAGAATATCTAAATATATGAAGCAACCATTGACAAATCTGAATTGAGAAATAGGTAGCAATAGAATAATAGTTAAAGACTTTAATACCCTACTTTAAATAATAGATAGATCATCCGGACATGAAGGACTAATGGTACAGTAGACTTAAACAATACTAGAGACCATATGGACCTAGCAAACATATGGAACATTCCACCCAAGAACAAAAGGATATACATTCTTCTCAAGCACACATGGAACATTCTCCAGGATACATCACACACTAGGTCACAAAATAAGTCTTAACAAATCTAAATACATTGAAATCATCGCCAGTATCTTTCCGAACCACAATGGAATGAAACCAGAAATGAGAAATCAATAACAAAAGGAAAATGAGAGGACTCACAAAGACATGAAAATTAAACAATGTGCTCTTGAATAACCTTTAGGTCATAGAGGAAATCATAAGGGAAATTAGAAAATATTTTGAGACAAGTAAAAATGAAACACAACACACCAAACTTATGTGATGCAGCCTAATGACACCATAGACATAAAAAAAGATCATGAAGAAATATTATGAACAACTACACAACAACAGATTGGACAACTTAGAAAAAACAGATACATTCCTGGAAACACACAACCCATCAAGATACAATCAAGAAAAAGATACAAAGTCCAAGTTTTTTCAAAGCCATTGGCATAACTAGTAAATAATTCCAAGGATATAATATCTTCTAAGATTTTAACAAATGTTTCTCAGACAAATGCGTCCTAAAGTATATATAGAGAGATGTATATATATAGATATATATTAAATAAATTAAATATATATATTTTTTTTTAAAAATGCACTTTGGAATGTTTTTAGTCCCACATTGTTTTCATTTCTAGAAGGTTTCTATCACTGTCAATAAATTACAGAGTCCTCCAAAGAGAGTTAACAGAAAGAGATCTTATAGTGTTGCATCTTAATTTGATAAAAATTAACCTGGGGGGGTGCAGAGCAAGATGGTGGAGGAGTAGGAGACCTGGATTTCATCTGGTCTCAGGAATTCAGCTGGATAGGGATCAAACCATTCTGAACACCTACGAACTCAACAGGAGATCGAAGAAAAGAATAGCAGCACTCTGAACAGAAAAGTGACCACTTTCTGGAAGGTAGGATGTGCGAGAAGTGAATCCGAGGTGACATTCAGGAGGATAGATGGCGGGGGAAGGGGCCTCTGTCGGCCGCTTCTGGCAAGTGATAGAGCTGCGGAGAACAAAATCGGAACTTTTATTTTTTTATTTTTATTTTTTTAAGATTTTATTTATTTGACAGAGAGAGACACAGCAAGAGAGGGAACACAAGCAACAAGAGTGGGAGAGGGAGAAGCAGGCTTCCCGCCGAGCAGAGAGCCCGATGTGGGGCTCGATCCCAGGACCCTGGAACCATGACCTGAGCTGAAGGCAGACCCTTAGTGACTGAGCCACCCAGGCGCCCCAAAATCGGAACTTTTAGAAGTCGGCTGCGCTGGTTGCTCCAGTGGTTAAGCAGGGGATAGAACCCTGGGGGGACAGTGTGGTCTCAGGACCCTCAGGGTCACAGAAAGACCGGGGGTGCCTGAGCGCAGCAGAGCTCCCGGTATGGGAGCAGGGAAGCTGGCTGCAGAGATGGAGCCGAGTCACGGGCTCTCGGCTTGGGGTTGCCATAAACTGTGATTGGTGACACAGTCAGGCCACAGCTCCTCCAGCAGGGACCCAAAAAGCGGCAGATCTGAGGAGAATCCCCTTCCTTCCCGGGAGGAGTGGCACAGGAGTGCAATGCAGGGATCCGCTGGGTTTGCAGACACCACACCGAGTCGGGTGCCAGAGATAGAAACGCACAGTCACAGGCCGGGTGAGCACAGAGTGCGGCTGGAGACCGGGGAGACAGGAGTGATTGACTGCTTTTCTCTGGGGACGCACTGAGGAGTGGGGCCCCGAGTTCTCTGCTCCTCCAGGGTGGAGATTGGGAGGCTGCCATTTTCACTCTCGTCCTCCAAAGCTGTATGGAAAGCTTGCAGGGAACAAAAGATCCCGGGAGCAAACCCAAGCAGATTCCTTAGCCCTGACCAGCAAGGGTGGGGCAATTCCGCCTCCAGCAAACACGTTTGGGAACCAGGGCAACAGGCCCCTCCCCCACAAGATCTGCAAGAACATCCAGCCAAGACCAAGTTTACTGATCAATGAGAATGGCACAACTCCAGCGCTAGGGGAATACTGCACATAGAATTCATGGCTTTTGGGGCGCCTGGGGGGCTCAGTTGGTTAAGCGACTGCCTTCGGCTCAGGTCATGATCCTGGAGTCCCGGGATCGACTCCCGCATCGGGCTCCCTGCTCAGGAGGGAGTCTGCTTCTCTCTCTGACCCTCTTCCCTCTCGTGCTCTCTATCTCTCTCATTTTCTCTCTCTCAAATGAATAAATAAAATATTTAAAAAAAAAGAATTCATGGCCTTTTTACTATGATTCTTTAGTCTTTTGAAGTTAATTTTTTTAACGGTCTTTTATTTTTTAATTTTTCTTTTTCCCTTTTTCAACCAACATCTTATCAAAATCTGTTTTAAAAAAACATTTTTATTTTTCATTTTTAGAGTCATATTCTATACCTTCATAGTAATTACCATTATTTTTGGCATATATATATAAGTTATTTTCTCTTTAAAATTTTGAGATACAGTTTCTTCCAACATATCAAAATATATGCTAAATTTCTATTGTATGGCTTTGTTCTACTCTCCTGCCCGATCACATTCTCCCCCCTCTTTTTTTTCTTTCTTTTTTTTTTTTAAATCCTCTTCTTTCTTTTATCAAAAAACTTCTTCTCTTGTCAATTCCTTTTATAAAATTTTTTATAATTTTCATCTTTATAGTCATATTACATCCCTTCATCGTATCAACCCTTAATTTGTACATATATAAATCTTTCTTTCTTTAAAATTTTGGGAGGCACTTTCATCTAACAGACCAAAATACACCCAAAATCTAACGTGTGGCACTGATCTATGCACTAGCCTGATCATATTTGATCATATTCTGTTTTTTTGTTGTTTTCTTTTTTCTGTTTTGTTTGTTTTTAATCTTTATTTTTTCTTTCCCTTTCTTTTTTCTTTCTTTCCCTTTCTTTTCCCCTGGTTTCAGGTCTTTTCTGATTTGTTTAGAGTATAATTTCTGGGGATGTTGTTAACCTGTGAGCATTTTCTTCTCTCATTCATCTATTCTCCTCTGCACAAAATGACAAGATGGAAAATATCACCTAAACAAAAAGAACAAGAGGTAGTACCATCTGCCAGGGACCTACTCAATACAGACATTAGTATGATGTCAGACCTAGAGTTCAGAATGATGATTTTAAAGATAGTAGCTAGGCTTGAAAAAAGCATGGAAGTTATTAGAGAAGCCCTTTCTGGAGAAATAAAAGAACTAAAATCTAACCAAGTCAAAATCAAAAAGGCTATTAATGAGATGCAATAAAAAATGGGAGCACTAACAGCTAGGATAAATGATGCAGAAGAGAGAATCAGTGATACAGAAGACCAAATGATGTAAAATAAAGAAGCTGAGAAAAAGAGAGATAAACAAATACTGGATCACGAGGGCAGAATTCGAGAGATAAGTGATACCATAAGACAAAACATTAGAATAATTGGGATCCCAGAAGAAGAAGAAAGACAAAGAGGGGCAGAAGGTATATTGGAGCAAATTATAACAGAGAACTTCCCTAATGTGGGGAAGGAAACAGGCATCAAAATCCAGGAGACAGAGAGAACCCCTCTCAAAATCAATAAAAATATGTCAACACCCCAACATCTAGTAGTAAACCTCACAAGTGTCAGAGACAAAGAGAAAACCTGAAAGCATCTCGGGAGAAGAGATATGTAACCTAAAATTGTAGAAACATTAGATTGGCAACAGACCTATCCACAGAGACCTGGCAGGCCAGAAAGGGCTGGCATGATATATTCAGAGAACTAAATGAGAAAAACATGCAGCCAAGAATACTATAACCAGCTAGACTGTCATTGAAAATTGAAGGAGAGATAAAAAGCTTCCAGGACAAACAAAAAATAAAGACTTTGCAAACATGAAACCAGCCCTACAAGAAATATTGAAAGGGGTCTTCTAAGCAGAGAGAGAACCTAAAAGCAGAATAGATCAGAAAGGAACACAGACAATATGCAGTAACAGTCACCTTACAAGCAATAGAATGGCACTAAATTCATATCTTTCAATAGTTACCCTGAATGTAAATGGGATAAATGCCCCAATCAAAAGACACAAGCTATCAGATTGGATTAAAAAACAAGACCCATTGGTATGCTGTCTGCAAGAGACTCATTTTAGACCCAGAGACACCCCCAGATTGAAAGTGAGGGGGTGGAAAACAATTTACCATGCTAATGGATACCAAAAGAAAGCTGGGGTGGCAATCCTTATATCAGACAAATTAGATTTTAAACGAAAGACTGTAATAAGAGATGAGGAAGGACACTATATCCTACTTAAAGGGACTGTCCAACAAGAAGATCTAACAATTGTAAATATATATGCCCCTAACACGGGAGCAGCCAATTATATAAGGCAATTAATAACAAAAGCAAAGAAACACATTGACAAAAATACAATAATAGTGGGGCTCGTTACCACCCCCCTCACTGATGGACAGAGCATCTAAGCAAGAGATCAACAAGGAAATAAGGACTTTAAATGACACACTGGACCACATGAACTTCACAGACATATTCAGAACATTCCATCCCAAAGCAACAGAATACACATTCTTCACATGGAACATTCTCCAGAATAGATCACATCCTAGGTCACAAATCAGTTCTCAAACAGTACCAAAAGATTGGGATTATTCCCTGCATATTTTGAGACCACAATGCTTTGAAACTAGAACTCAATCACAAGAGGAAAGTCGGAAAGAACTCAAGTACATGGATGCTAAAGAGCATCCTACTAAAGAATGAATGGGTCAACCAGGAAATTGGAGAAGAATTAAAAACATTCATGGAAACCAATGAAAATGAAAACACAACTGTTCAAAATCTTTAGGATGCAACAAAGGCAGTCCTAATAGGAAAGAATATATCAATACAAGACTTTCTCAAAAAACGAGAAAGGTCTCAAATACACTCCTTTTCTCTAAAGGAGCTGGAGAAAAAACAGCAAATAAAGCCTAAACCCAGCAGGAGAAGAGAAATAATAAAGATCAGAGCAGAAATCAATGAACTAGAAACCACAAGAACAGTAGAACAGATCAATGAAACTAGGAGTTAGTTCTTTGAAAGAATTAACAAGATTGAAAACCCTTGGCCAGACATCAAAAAGAAAAGAGAAATGACCCAAATCAACAAAATCATGAATGAAAGAGGAGAGATCACAACCAACACCAAAGAAGTACAAACAATTATAAGAACATATTATGAGCAACTCTAGGCCAGCAAATTAGATAACCTGAGAGAAGTGGATGCATTCCTAGAGATGTATCAACTACCAAAACTGAACCAGGAAGAAATAGAAAGACTGAACAAACCTATAACCACTAAAGAAATTGAAACAGTCATCAAAAAACTCCCAACGAACAAAAGCCCAAGGCCACATGGCTCTGCAGGGGAATTCTACCAAACATTTTAAGAAGAATTAATACCTATTCTTCTGACACTGTTCCAAAAAATAGAAATGTAGGGAAAACTTCCAAACTCGTTTTATGAGGCCACCATTACCTTGATCCCAATACCAGACAAAGACTCCATTCAAAAGGAGAATTAGAGACCAATATCCTTGATGAACATGGATGCAAAAATTCTCACCAGAATACTAGCCAATAGGATCCAACAGTACATTAAAAGGATTATTCACCACGACCAAGTGGAATTTATCCCTGGGCTGCAAGGTTGGTTCAACATCCACAAATCAATCAATGTGATACAATACATTAACAAAAGAAAGAACAAGAATCATATGATCCTCTCAATAGATGCAGAAAAAGCATTTGACAAAGTACAGCATTCTTTCTTGATCAAAACTCTTCAGAGTATAGGGATAGAGGGTACATACCTCAATATTATAAAAGCCATCTATGAAAAACCTACAGTGAATATCATTCACAATGGGGAAAAACTGAGAACTTTCCCCCTAAGGTCAGGAATGTGGCAGGGATGTCCACTATCACCACTGCTATTACTCATAGTATTAGAAGTCCTAGCCACAGCAATCAGACAGCAAAAAGAAATCAAAGGCATCCAAATCAGCAAAGAGGAAGTCAAACTCTCACTCTTTGCAGATGATATGATACTGTATGTGGAAAACCCAAAAGACTCCACCCCAAAACTCCAAGAGCTCATACAGAAATTCAGTAAAGTGGCAGGATATAAAATCAATGCACAGAAATCAGTGGCATTTCTATACACCAACAACAAGACAGAAGAGAGACAAATCAAGGAGTCAATCCTATTTACACTTGCACCCCAAACCATAAGATACCCAGGAATAAATCGAACCAAAAAGGCAAAGAATCTGTACTCAGAAAACTATAAAATTCTCATGAAAGAAATTGAGGAAGATACAAAGAAATGGAAAAACATTCCATGCTCATGGATTGGAAGAACAAATATTGTGAAGATATCAATGCTACCTAGAGCAATCTACACATTCAATGCAATCCCCACAAAATACCATCCACTTTTTTCAAAGAAATGGAACAAATAATCCTAAAATTTGTATGGAACCTGAAAGGACTCTGAATAGCCAGAGGAATGTTGAAAAAGAAAAGCAAAGCTGGCGGCGTCACAATTCCAGACTTCCAGCTGTATTACAAAGCTGTCACCCCCAAGACAGTATGATACTGGCACAAAAACAGACACATTGATCAATGGAACAGAATAGAGAGCCCAGAAATGGACCCTCAACTCTATGGTCAACTCATTTTTGACAAAGCAGGAAAGAATGTCCAATGGAAAAAAGACAGTCTCTTCAACACATGGTGTTGGGAAAATTGGACAACCACATGCGGAAGAATGAAACTCGACCATTTCCTTACACCACACACAAAAATAGACTCCAAATGGTTGAAAGAGCCAAATGTGAGACAGGAGTCCATCAACATCCTAAAGGACAACACAGGCAGCAACCTCTTCGACCTCAGCCGCAGCAAGTTCTTCCTAGAAACATCGCCAAAGGCAAGGGAAGCAAGGGCAAAAATGAACTATTGGGACTTCATCAAGATAAAAAGCTTTTGCACAGCAAAAGAAACAGTCCACAAAACCAAAAGACAACCGACAGAATGGGAGAACATATTTGCAAATGACATATCAGATAAAGGGCTAGTATCCAAAATTTATAAAGAACTTATCAAACTCAACACCCAAAGAACAAATAATCCAATCAAGAAATGGGCAGGAGACATGAACAGACATTTTTCCAAAGAAGACATCGAAATGGCCAATAGATACATGAAAAAGTGCTCAACATCCCTCGGCATCAGGGAAATACAAATCAAAACCTCAATGAGGTACCACCTCATACCAGTCAGAATGGCTAAAATTAACAAGTGAGGAAATGACAAATGTTGGCGGGGATGCAGAGTAAGGGGAACCCTCCTACACTGTTGGTGGGAATGCAAGCTGGTGTAGGCACTCTGGAAAACAGTATGGAGGTTCCTCAAAAAGTTGAAAATAGAGCTACCATATGATCTAGCATTTGCACAATTGGGTATTTACCCCAAAGATACAAATGTAGGGGTCCGACTGGGTACGTGCACCCTGATGTTTATATCAGCCATGTCCATAGTAGCCAATCTGTGGAAAGAGCCAAGATGTCCATCGACAGATGAATAGATAAAGAAGTGGTAAATATATAAATATATACAATGGAATATTATGCAGCCATCAAAAAGAATGGGATCTGGCCATTTGCAACTACGTGGATGGAACTGGAGGGTGTTATGCTGAGTGAAATAAGTCAATCAGAGAAAGACATGTATCATATGACCTCATTGATATGCAGAATTCTTAATCTCAGGAAACAAACTGAGGGTTGCTGGAGTGGGGGTGGGTTGGGAGGGATCGGGTGGCTGGGTGATAGACATTGGGGAGGGTATGTGCTATGGTGAGTGTTGTGAATTGTGCAAGACTTTTGAATCACAGATCTGTACCTCTGAAACAAATGTAATATATGTTAAGATAAAAAAAGAAGATAGCAGGAGGGGAAGAACGAAGGGGGTGAAATCGGAGGGGGAGATGAACCATGAGAGACAATGGACTCTGAAAAACAAAATGAGGGTTCTAGAGGGGAGGAGGGTGGGGGGATGTGTTAGCCTGGTGATGGGTATTAAAGAGGGCACGTTCTGCGTGGAGCACTGGGTGTTATACACAAACGAATCATGGAACACTCCATCAAAAACTAATGATGTAATGTATAGCGATTAACATAACAATAAAAATTTTAACAAAATAAAGAATAAACACAGAGAAAAAGTTCCAAAAAAAAAAAGAAAAAAATTAACCTGGGTTTTCCATTGCAGAGCATGTTCAAAGTCAAGCCCTTGTTAATATGTTTTACAATCTCTTCTCATGTACCCCTAAAACATTAGTCTAAGTGACTGTGATTTTTTAGGATATTCACCTCTGTTTACCATGGCTAGCTGGATTCCTCTTCTCTCTGAACGTCTGTCCTGTTGGTGCTGCTGATGCAGTTTGCTGTGGCTAGTCCTATGAAGGCACAGACTCGCTTCTCTCCAACAGTAAATACGGCAAAAATCTGGTTGAGAGGTGTCGGGGGTTGAAAAAGCAGGGTCAGAATGTCACTGGAAATGCAACAGGAGGTATGTAAATGAAAGGAACAGTGAAGTGCCTCTTTCTGGGACAGGCTCTCCCTACATTCCCTCCCTTGACTGAACTGGATGATGTGATCTTGGGAAGCTGACCCCCAATCGCAGCCCCTGCATTTAAAACCTTACCATGTCCCACGTTGCTGAGAGAGAAAAACAGCACAAGCCCACAAGCAAGCTCTCCCGGAATAGGACCTGCTGGTGCTTTTCCTTCCTGAGCAGATGCTAAGCTGGGACAAGCAAGGTGCTGCTCCTAACGCAGCATATGTGCTTGATGGAAAGAGTGCGCTTTTCTATTTTAACTTTAAGTGAGGTCCTCCGAGTAATGCACAGGCTCACCTTGGCCTCTGTGCCCACACACAGTATACAAAATCGACAGTTTCTGCCTCAGGCACCATAACCTCAAATGCTAAAATTGTCTTGAATGACTAAAAATAAATATATTCCCTAAAACAGGAACATAGGAAGTGTGCATGTGGCAGTTTGCCCTTGAAGATTTTGTGGGAGGACGTTAGGGGATTTTAGAGATTGATGTTGAAGATGACAGACTTTCTCACTGACTTCTGTAACAACAGTGTGCCTGTCTCAAAGTTAATGAGAGGAAAAAAAGAGGAAACTGGAATCTTATAAGTATTAAGTCAAACCATAAGAAATTACTATTTCTGTAGGTCAAAAACAGTCAAATATTTCACATATCTCAACCCATTTCAAGAGTTATGTAGGTTACAGTCTGCAATGATCTAGGTTGGATCTAAATTTAGGGAATTCTCAGTTAATCAATCCCCTTGCTGTGAAGTGGTGACAGGCAATGAAACAAAGGGCCTCCAGCTAGTTCAACACGGTTTTTGTTTCAGGAACTGTGACAGAAAAGAGAAAACTTGCTGAAGCCCTAGAGATGTGGTTGTCAGGGAATCCTCTTTACAAGGGTCATGTAAAGTCATTAGAACTACAGCTATTTGCAGATGAAGGATTTGCCTTCAATCTTTAATAAATAATAGAATTCTGCATCGGAGTTCATGCTCATTTGGGAAGTGGGAAGGTTCAAGGGTAAGCGCGGTGTTTTTGAGGTCACCCTGCTGGGAAGAGTGGCATTTCTGCTCATCAGCCTCACACACCTGAGGGGACCTCTGCTTTGTGGGTGGTGCCGGATCCACCCCTGCACGCTGCAGAGGCGAAGATAAACAGATCAGCCTCACAAAGGCACGCCGCGCTGCTGTGTACTGAGAATACTCGTTAAATCGCCTTCTGCAATAGGATCCTATTTGACTCATTATAAATTCATAATACGCGGGGCTCGCTGTACTTCCATGCTAACTCTACATTTGTCAGACTGTTTTAACTCTGCTACATTACCTCCTCGCCACATTCGGCTGCAGCCGGGCTACACTTCTCTGCTGATTCTGACAGATTTGTTTTTGTTTTTGTTTTTATTTTTAAATTGAAAGCAGGCTCAGTATCCACGAAATAAGCTTTTAGACCTGTCTATTCTTGCACATGTAATGGGTTGTAATTTTGCAATATGGTTTCTTTTTTTTTTCATGAACTGGTTATTGACTTTAAAAATCTTTGAAAATATTTACTAATTAAGCATCAGTATACACAAAATAATAAGCATTTTGAAGTAGTCCTTTGGCATCCCTTTCATCTTCTAGAACTGAGGGGAAGTGGAGACAGCCACCCACTAATGTTGAGTGCCAAGGTGTGCATCTTGACTCAGTCCGCTGCACAGCCATAAAGCATTTCATTGCCCCATACCTCGGTTTTCTCTGAGGTAAATGGGAATAATAACATATACCTGCACTAAGGAGTTGTTGGAAGTCTTAACTGATAGACTCCAAAACAAACAGCGCTCAATAAATGTTAGTTATCATCATCACCATTACGATTATTATGTAAAGTCCATTTCATCTCTTGCTCTGTAACCACTCTTAAGATTCCTTTTCTCAGTACACTGTCTTTCAGAGATAGAGAACTAGAGACTTTCACTGTGACTTTTTGCCACTAGAGTTTGTTCCGAGGGTAGCAACAATGCACAAGGACTGAACGAAATACCTCACTTTTTCCAGAACACTTCAAACTCACATACACTTTAAAATTATGGAATGTTTAATATTTTAAGAAAAAAGGAAAAGAAGAAGATAACAGGAGAGGAAGAAAAGGGGAGTATGTCAGAGGGGGAGACGAACCATGAGAGATGATGGACTCTGAAAAACAAACTGAGGGTTCTAGAGGGTAGGGGGGTGGGGGGATGGGTTAGCCTGGTGATGGGTATTGAGGAGGGCACGTTTTGCATGGTGCACTGGGTGTTATGAACAAACAATGAATCATGGAACACTGCATCAAAAACTAATGATGTAATATATGGTGATTAACATAACAATAAAAAAAAGGAAAAAAAAAGAAAAAAAAAATTATGGAATGTTTAGGAGCGCCTGGGTGGCTCAGTTGGTTAAGTGTCTGCCCGATCTCATGGGTGCTGGGATCGAGCCCCAGTCGGACTCCCTGCTCAGCCAGGAGTCTGCTTCTCCCTCTCCTTCTGCCCCTCCCACCCCCCCATTTGTGCTCTCTTCCCCTCTCTCTCGCAAATAAATGAAATCTTTAAAACAAACAAACAAACAAACAAACAAACAAAAAACCCTGTGGGATGTTTAATCCTGTCAGTCTCTCCACCAAAGCAGTAAGTAAACAATCTTTGATTTTGGTCCCTGCTATTTTAAATGTTTAATGATAGAAGATTCTGCTAAGAATGTGAATTCATTATCTTGTGCCATTTTGTTCAGTAAAGTTGCCTTGCTGGAACTCATAATGATAAAATCCTCTCACCTTAAGAGTCAAAATAGAAACAGATAAATAATTCTTCTTGGTAGTCTCTCTGCATGGATGGCAAGACCAGTCATTTCTGTAAAAGCCAGTAATGCCTCTTAGGATCTAGCAGAGGGGAAGAAGGAAAAAGAAAAAGAAAATAAGCTTCTGGATCTGAACATTCCCTTGAGTTAGAGAGTCAACTATAACGGCAGGCTTCAGATTCCGATGGCAGTGCATCCAGACCCCATTATCATTTAATGGCAATCAAACACTAGCTGGTGTTCAACTCTCAAATAAAGCAAAATAACATGACTCTTGGATTCAGCACTTAAAAAAAAAAAATAGATGATACCGAGCTGTGTGGACGAGCTTGTAAGTCCTCCTTACCTTGCTGTTTTTCCTCTGGCATCCCAGCCTCTCTATGAGCTTGGAATGTGTGCTTTGCTTTTTCAGTGTCATTTCGTAGCCTGATCTAGGCAGCCTCCCTCATCTCTGGTTACCTCTGGGTCTGTTTTGACCAGCTCAGCTCCACAAGTCTCAATGGGACAGTGGGAGCTCAGAGTGCCTTAAACTTAAGCTGCTTTTGGAAACTGATAGCCGTGCCTCATCTGCTTCATTGAGTTTGAATTATTTGGGCAGAATCCCCTTCATTTTCCCCACTCGGCATGAGGCGTTTGAATTTCACCTTTCACAGTTTTCAGCCATATTTCTGCTATATATTTTCTGAGTATTATAATGCTTATCATCCATTGCTTTTTGATAAGGTGACTCTTGAATCATCCCCCATGGAAAGAAGCATGGTCCCAATTTTAGAAATGGAGTAAAGGCTATTTGAGTAACTTTTTCAAGAGACTGAGACATGTTCTTGTTAAAAAATAATTTCTTCTCCAGCTTGAGTCCTGAGAACTTTAAATGCTATTATCTTTTCTCTCCAATAGGGTTTCTCCCACATGTTTTAAATATATTAATTCATTCACCAAATAGTTATTGAGTGACCACACACACACACAAAATAAGTCCTAGAATTCAGCTTTAGCCTATTTCCTTTTTCTGCCTAAATTTCAATATCTTAATTAAGGTTATCAGAGTTAGCAAATAATAATACCAAGATAACCAGTTAAACTTGGTTTTCAAATAAACAACAAATAAAAGTTAAGTGGAAGTGTGTCACATGCAATGTTTGGGACATATTGATCCTAAACAATTATCTAAAATACAAATTTGATTGAGCAATCTGCGTTTTATCTGATAACCTGTGTTTTATCTGAACACCTTAATATTCAATGCTAAATGCTAACTTCTTCCAGACTAAATCCTAACCTAATTTCCAATCAGAGAATAATTTTCATTTAAACCTCCTTCGCCTTCCCAGTAACCCAGATTTAAAATTGTTTCCTTGTTTGTCCTTTAATTATCTCTCATCTGAAACTCAAACGTAACAGATACATTTTCACACAAATTACCCTAAGAATGTGTCAGCAGAGAAAAGACAGATTTGTCCTGTTCATTTAAAATATGTTCAGTCCTTGAGTACCTCTGCCTTCAATTCCTGTTTGTTTCTGACTTGACTTTTCTCTAGTTGTGTGTGGTAATAGCAAAAGTATGTAACAGTGAAAAATGAGTAGAGAAGAATCATAAGGTGGAAGCAAGACGGATTCGTACAGTTTCATCCATCCATCACTAATGTTCCATAAGCCTTCTTGATAGCCTTTGTATGGTGAACTCAAGTTCAAGGTGAATTATCAGTGTCAGTGGGAAAATGAAAAGTAGATCAGACAGGCTGATTTAAGCATTTCAGGAATATTAAATTAACTGATACAATAACCCACAAAAACATGGTGGTAAGTTTTTCCTCTTTGACTTATAATACTTGGTAGTAGAGACATGGAATTAGCTTCTCATTCCACTACACTTGAGGTCATTCGCTGTGGCAGCATCCTAATTAAATTAAAATTAAAAGATTTTAAAATTAATACAAAAATGAAAAAAGTAGTTTATGGTTAAAAATAATAATTTAAAAAGTAGCTTATGGTTTTATTTTCTGGTACATGAATGGTTTTTGTCAAGTTATATTCACATCAGAGTAGTTTTCAGAAGGCTGTTAGTGTGGATGAACACCTTAAAATGAAGAATATGGTTCTAGATCTTGGATGTGATATCTTTTGAAGGGTGAGTCAGTGTAGAAGAAACTGTTAGAAAAATTGCTCTTTTCATAAGCACAGTCAAGCAGTTATCCTGCTGAGTATCTTGTTAAAACAATAGCTTTATCCAATATATTTCATAAATTCAATATAAATTTTTCCTTTAAAAAGCAACTCTCAGAGGGATGCCTGGTTGGTTCCATTGGTTAAGCACTGGACTCTTGGTTTTGGCTCAGGTCATGATCTCAGAGTCCTGGGATCGAGTCCTACATGGGACTCCTTGCTCAGCAGCGAGCCTGCTTCTCCCTCTGCCTGCCGTTCCCCCTGCTTGTGCTCGCTGTCTCTCTCTCTGACAAATAGATAAATAAAATCTTAAAAAAAAAAGACAACTCTTGGGGCACCCGAGTGGCACAGTTGGTTAAGCGTGGGACTCTTGGTCATGATCTCAGGGTCATGAGATTGAGCCCCACATCAGACTCTGTACTCAGCTAGGAGTCTGCTTAAGACTCCCCCTCCTTCTGCCCTCCCTCCTGCTCTCTCCTCTCTCTCTCAAATAAATAAATAAATCTTTAAAAAAAAAAAAAGCAACTCTATTGCTAAGGACTGAGGATTCTAGCTTCTAATAAAATATGTATGGTCTTGCTACTGTTAAGAGAGTAACAAATAAGGGTTGATTGGTGAACAATAAACGCTACCTCAGAGAAAGAGTATTGCAAGGCCATCAGCATTTCTTCCAAGGTTAATGTTGATCACTATAACAGCACTTCAGATGTCTTATGGGTTAACTTGGTTCAAGTCAGCACACTCCTGGCTTGCTGACTTGAGGCCCTTCATCTGTAATAGAACTAATTTACTTTCTTTGAGATTTGTAGATCGCTGACCTTGGGGAATAAAAGACCAGAACTTTCTAAGGCCACAAAGGCCAGCAAGTCTGTTTCAATCCCCCTTAGCTTTCTGATTAGCCTAGCCATCTTTTAGCAAAATCTTTTTTCTTTTTTAAGTCACACAAATGACTTTACTGATCTCCCTTTGTGCCCTCCTTTGCAGAAAGAATAAAGTACTCTTGCACCACCCCTGGGGTACCAAGGAACTAGAACTTCTTGCACAACCTCTGAGCACCGGGATGACTCTGTAGCTGGCATCATGGAGTTTGTACATAATCAAGAAATGTCATAGACCACTTCACTCCCTTAACAGATTAAACCCCTTTAAAAATCTCTGGGCCAGAAACCTTGGAGTTGGCTTTTGGATAAGAGTCTGCCTTCTCCCCAGGAGGCTGGCCTCCTGAATAAAGTTCATATTCCTTTCCAATCAAAACTGTTCTCTTGAGTATTAACCTTTCAAGTGACAGGCAGCCAAACTTGGGTTTCAGTAACAATATCACATCTTAATCATCTCCAGATGGATTCTTCTCAAGGGGCCTGGATTGTGTGACCTGACTTGAATATCAGTCTCTCAATGTTTAACTGTTTTTCCTATTAGAAATGCCTGAAATCTACCTAATATTGCACATTTTCATGTAGCCCAATTCAACTTAATTCAACACAATTGCATGCTTGCTTGTGAGGGGTGGAGGGTGGGCAGCACTATACAAGGTGCTATGAGAACGTAATGAGCCTGTAACAGAGCTGAGCTGACAGCACCTGCGTGTAACAAGGCATGCAAAGCCAACATGAGTGAGGGTAATGAAATTGCAATATGCTCTGGGGTAGCAGGTATAAGGATGGGGGTTATGTCCTATAATTATCTATGATAGAATATTCTTGGAAAAGATGAATTCCCAGGTATTCAGCAAAGAATGACCCTCACTAGTCAGAGAGCACATGGGGAGGGCGTTTCAGGAGAAGAGACCAGATGGTAGGTCTGGGGAATGGTTGGTCATCATGCTCCCAGGTGGACTAAATGATAAATTGCTGCAATAAACTCTTCAAAGTTGGGGACCATATCTTATTCTTCTTTAGCCCAAAGCCTGGCAGAGTAGGTGCCCAATATGGATTTTCAGTAGGGAATCATCAGAGGCCCCATGCCTGCCAAGAAGAATAAAATTATGCTAAAAAGGGGCCAAGGTTTTGGAGACTTCAACATTTGGGAAAGACATCCTTTGATCCTTATCACCTGTTTATCTTTGGTTGGGGATTAGTTGCCTGCTTGCATTTCACTGAGCAAGAAAGTGTGGGCTGTGGTTTGGTGATGTGTTCACCCTCTTCCTCCTGTGTGTCTCCTTAATGTTCACACAGAATATGTCTACTTCTTATACTTCTGGTCACCAGGTGTGTGGGATTTTTTCCACACAACAAGCAACTTTGCAACACCAGCAGGGTATCCTATGTTTTAACTCTGTTTGTTTCAATTCTCGCACTATGTGGAGGTAGCCTCAGATCCTACAGGTTAAGGACTCAGTCCCACAAGACTGCTACCCCCTACTGCAGATGCCAATGGCAAGTCCAGGTTGTCACCTGGGCTTCTGACAAAATCATCTTTGAATCTGAAGTTCACATGACACCATCCTTGGGTTTGATTAATTTGTGAAAGTGGCTCACAGAACTCAGGGAAACTCATTTACCAGTTTATTAAAGCATATAATAAAGGGTGCAGATGAACAACCAGGTGAAGGGATACATAGAGTGAAGTGTGGGAGAGACCCAAGCTCTGGAGCTTCTGTCCTTGTGAAATTGGGTGTGTCATCCTCCTGGAACACAGATCTGTTTACCAACATGGAAGCTTTCTAAACCTCATACTTTTGGGATTTTTATGAAATCTTCATCACATAGACATACAATTACTTGCTCTATTTCCAGCTCTTCTCACTTCTGAAGAGAATGGGGGTGGGGTGGGCCTGAAATTCCCAAGCTTCTAATTATGGCCTGGTCTTTCCAGTGACCAGCCTCCATCCAGGAACCATCCAGAAACCCAGAGTTTCCTCATTAGAACAAAAGATAGTCTTATCAGCCAGGAAATTACAAGGGTTTTAGGAGCCTTGTCTTAGGAATTAGGGTCAAAGACCAAATATTAGAAAAGAAGATGTCCCTAGTGCTCTTATCAATGAGAAAATCACAAGGGCTTCAGGAACCCTGTGGCAGCGTTCCTGAACACCAATTTGTGTTTTCTATTATCTCATGGGTGATTTGCTATATTCTCTTATAGTAAATGCTCATGACTTGAGAGCTAATAAATGGTAAGCATAAGAAGTGATTGTAAGCCTGTTTTGACAGCTCTTACTCTTCTTACTCCAAGTTGCCTAGCATGTGGCTGCCCCAGGGAATGGTCTGGGTGTATGAGAGTCCCCACCAACTGCTGAATGGAGCTGTTGAGTTGGTTGAGACTTGTGCAAGAAAGAATGGCAAGTGATCTAACCCAGGATTTGGCACATTGGTGGACTCTCAATACCCACATTTTTACTGAATTAAGGGCTTGCCAAAGCAGAGAAACTAGTAGGGAGGTTTGAAAGGCAAGCTCAGCCTCTCTTCCTTTTATTAAAGTCTGGTGCTACTTGGTCTTCAAGACACACAAATAAATTTCACCAAGGAAGGAAAAAATCCTATAGATTCTTTAGGTCCCCACATATGTTTCTGATGAGATGCTGATCTTCATACTTAACCCACTCTCTATCTTACACAATGTACTTCACTTCTAAACCTTTTTTCCTCATATGTTAAATGGAGTATAAAACAGCAGGAACTGTTGTTAGGATCCACTATAATAATGGATGTGATAGTTTTGTAATATAATGTGTTCAGGAAATATAGAGCATTGTTAATTATAATAAGAAATACAACTGAACTAAATGAGATCAAAATTAGAAAGCATGTCACCATATTGGTAGCTTTCTTCCAAAGGGAACAACAAAGCTTTGAGTGTCCTCTAGATTACCAATTTATTTTGAAGATGAATAAGAGTTTTTCATGCAGAAAATGTTTCTTATCCTGGGGAGACTGACAATGCATATTCAGTAATAGTGAAGTATCTGAATACTGAAGGCAAAAAATTGTATTCAAGCTTTTCCCTTTTATAGATCCAACAACTACCAAACCATCAGAACACCACTGGCTTGAAACTAACATTTCAACAAGGTTCAAGGATTTTAATACATTTGCTTTTGGGTTGTTTTTTCATCAGCACCTCAAAAATTGCTAATCCCATTTCTTCTCAAGACATAAATACACCCTGCAGCAGTCCCACGACCACCTTCAGAGCCTTTGTTCATTACCTTGGATCTTAACAGAGTTAGAATTCATGATCCTTAGACTCTGCAGATCTTCTGGCAAGTCGATGCAAAATACATTTAGATAATGGCTCTGATTTCTGTTGCTGGTTGGCTATTCATATGAGATGCAATTACTTCTTCATTTGATGAAAACCATTAATGACAGCAACCTATCATTAAGAAGGGATATTATGGAAATTTTGAAGTGATTTTCTGTTGCTGTTTTTCACCCAGACTTTGTACACAGAGAGCAGCATTATTGATCCTTCCCCTAACAGAGGTAGCTCAAGCAAGTTCCAATTTCAAGCTGACTATATGTTTCATGATATTAGAATTTTTTAGGTATAGACTCTTTCAATAAATTTTTCATCCCTCTTTAGAAAGATTGTTTTAAATTGTTCATATGTCATTAACTCCTCAAGGTAATAAGTACTATTTGTTGACAAAATAGAGCTTGCATTCAAAAACAGAAAAGGGTTAAAAGAAACAAGTTTAATATACATCAGGATGATTTAGTTTCTTATGTAGCTTTAGTAATGACATAGTTTCGTACATTCTGTTTGCAAATCAGGAACACAATGACAAAATTTATAATTTCCTTTTCTTGCACAAAGAGATCTTGAACAACTCATCTCTCAACTGTACTCTTGAGGACAACAAAAGGACTTTGATATTTCACTACCCTAGGTAGATGGCAGTGGAAACAACTTCTAGTGATTCATTACATAATAAAACCCTAGATTTATTGAAATCCTCATTTTGCACTGTGCATTTACACACACATCATGGAAAGTACACATAAAAATCATCCAGCTTAATAATATTTTATAGAGCCAAAATCATTAATTAATTCATCCACATATGCATTCAACAAATATTGATTGGTAGATTATTTTGAGCAACTATTTACAATGGCAGATGTGACGTAAAGAAGGCATTCTTTGTCTTCAAGAATTAACAATCTAGTTGGGTGATTGGCATATATCCCCTTAACACAATTTTTTTGGAATAGCGATATCTCAGCAGATGATGCAAAGGATGTATTATGAGGCAGACTGACAACTTTTGTCTATTAAAGATATTAACAATATACATCATAAAATGTATGTGAAGACCCAGAAAAGATGATCAGAACCCAAGGATTCAGCTTCAGTGGGTCTTCTTTCCCATCTAATTCTTTGTTTCTCTCTTCATGATTCAGTTAACTCTTCAAGGACACATGTAAAAATTGTGGCCCATTTGCTTCTTTGCCATGTCTCAGTTCCCAATATATAGACTAGTATGTATTTTATGTTTTGTGGGATATATCTTTACTCTTAGGAAGTTCTTTTTTTTTTGTATCTAACACTAATATTTCCTGAAGCAATTGTTTTATTTTCTTATTCTTTTTAACTAGCAATGAAAAATTGTTGCTCATCATTTTTATATCCTTTCTAAAGAAAAATTCATTGAATATGTGTGTGTTTGAAGATTTCCACTAAGATAATCCTTCAGTCTTCTTATGTGTTCAATGGCCGTAATTCATCTCCTTACTATTGTGTTCTGACTAATTTTAAAGGTCTCCATCTATTCCATAAGTCCTAAAATAATTAGAAGATAATTCTAAAAGATTGTTTCTATTCCAAGAGAAGTATATACATGATCTCATATTACTATGCTCATTTCACTTATGGAAAAACTTAGAAAGGCTAAGTTACTTTTCCATAGTCCTGCAGATAAGTTAGAACCAGGTCAGAGTGAAGCCTGGTTGGTTAACTTTGGAGATTGTGCTCTCACTCTTTACTTAAATAAATATCTCATAATGGCCGTTTGGTTCTTTGGTTGGTCAGTTGGTTTGTTGGTTGGTTGACTTCTACCGTTCAGTAGTCTCACTTCTGACCAGAGTATCCATTGAATGTTTCCAATTATCAGCATTGTCCTTCATCCTAGACTTTTAATCCAACATTTTCATTCTCATAACACTCTCTCATCTGCTACAGAGAAAATGGAACTGTTAGCTATGAGCTGCTACCTTCTATGGTTTCCCATTCTTCAAAGCTAGACTTCAGTACAAATGACTCAAGTTTACATCCTAACAACTGTCTCTGGAAAGAGACCAAGACAGACACTCCTATGGTAGATAATGTCCAGTCATGAACTCTGGGCCTCATTCCATTGTTATGACCCTCTCTGCTGAATGTCCAGTCTTCCCTTTCTACACACTTCTGCTGTTCCTAAAACTATAGTCAAATATTATCTAAAGTTCCTTCTTTAAAATCTGGCTCCTTAAGTAATTGCCCTTATTTATCCTTCCTTCACCAACAAACTTCTTGAAGCATTACTATATATGTTGTTTCCACTCTGTGAAAAAAGATTCTCTTTTAGTTAAATTTGCCATTAAAATCCAATATCCTGTGCTTCCAATTTCATGGAAGTGATTTTTCTAGAGGGTTCTGTGACCAACTGCAAAGTAACTGTTTAACCCACTTCTCAAAAGCTCTCTTCTTTGGCCTTGGTGACATGCTTTCTCAGGCCTTTCCTCCCCTCCAAGTATCCCTCACCTACAGCTTCTACATCCTCTTAACATTCTCTTCTGTTTCTACCCTGCACATTTTCTTTACTTGATCTCCTACTTTTCTGTGACTCTACCACTACATGATGCTGATCCCCAAATAAATATCTTCAGCTTCTCTCATTTCTCCTGAACTCCAGACTCACATTTCCAGCTACCTGTTAGAGAGTGCTGCTTGACCATCTTCTGTCATTTTGACTTTAATATGCTCCAAACTAAACACAGCACCTTTCTTCCCTCATTCCAAATCTATTCTTTCCCATCTTGGTTATGGGTGTCATACTCTTATTTCTCAAGACAGAATCCCCGGACTTAATTTCTCATTTTGTCCATTCAGGCTGAACTGTAATTTCCCATTCCACATTTCTCACCCCAAAGCTTTTAAATTTGAAAACTTCTGTTTGACCTGGAACATTAAAATATTATCTCCTCTATCACACTTCTCAGGCACTTCATAGCAATCAGTGGCTCTATATTCAGCATTATTTTCAAAACTCCAATAAGTGATTTACCAAGTTATATTGTTATACCCATATTTACATGTCTAGCTTTCTCTACCGAGCTGTGAGTTTCTTAAGGGAAGTAACTGTTAAGTTCATTTGTTATCCCCAGCATCTGACACACTGGAGGTGCACAATAAATATTTTGTAGAATAAACTAATGATGTATCTCATTATTGGACTCTATGTTCCCAAATTTCCTTTACCATAACTCACTTCATTTGCATTCAATTCCCTACTACATTAGAACTCTTTAGATAGTGTTTCAGAAACCCTTGGTGGTTCTCCAGTGCCTTCAATGTAAGAACCAAATTACTTAGCATGGCATAGAGTCATTACCACTACCTCAAACTAGTTCATAGTTGTATCTCCCACTGCTTCCTAGCCTTAGAGTCAATAAAATAATCCCTGCCACTGGTGTGTTATGCCTTTGTGTGTCTCTGAATATTGCCCAAGTTGTTTTTTTTTTTTTTATATCTTCTGTGCCTGAACACTTTTTCTCCTACAGCCAAGCTGCATGTAACTCTACCACACAACTTTTTCTCATGAGCCTTAAAAGAACACATGCTTCCCTTTTTCTTGCCTCCATAGTACATCATACACATTTTGCTCTAGTACTTAGGTTATGATTTTTGTTACATGATTCCATTCCTGTTTGTTTATGTGTTATTTATGGAGTTCTCTGTTCATCACTGATCAGTGAGCCCTTTGATGTCAGAAGATAGGTCTTATTTGTTTTTGATCCTTGGTACAACATACATCTACTGAAAAAATGTATGCATTTTGTGCATCTTTATCATTAAATTGATTAGTGAGTAATTATAATTTTGGACAGAATAATAAAGTCATGAATGGGTATCTCCCTTACAAAATAAAGTACTTTTATTTATTATGTTTCCAATTTTATTTTTCAAAAAAACTCATCAGAAACATTCTGGCAGATTCTTTGCCCTATGATTGAAAATGTGCTCATCCTCTTTCCTTAGATAGAAAGAAAAATAAGAACGAAAGGAGAGCAGTTGCAGCACACCTGTGTTGGCAAGCTGTCAAACCCTTCGTCCCTGACATTAATTGGATCATCCCCTGAATGAGGGAACTGATGGAAAAAGCAATGCAAGGAGATGACTGGGGAGAATAAATGCTATCCTGCCTATCAACAGTGATGAAAGTGACACCTGAAGAGTTATCTTTTATTCCGTGCAAACAGATGGCTTCAAACAACACATGCTACATTCTGCCAGATTCCTTATGTTCACCTCTAAGCATTTAGGCCAGCTTGAACAATCAAAAATTAAAATCTAAACAACAAAGAGCATGATGAGGATTTAGCCAAACATTAGCAAAAAGTCTTCTGATTTCTGCTTTCCACTGGTTAACAAAGAGAGAGAGAGAGAGAGAGAGAGAGAGAGAGAGTGAAGAGATAAATAAGATGAGTAAAATGCCACATTCAGTGACTGTGTCCACTCCCCTATATCCTCCTATTGCAAAGGAAAATGACCAAAGAAATTTCTCTTTAAGAATCATTTTAGAGAAAAATAACTGAAAATTTGCACCCAGGTGTTAATGTGAGATGATATAAATCCAGGATAAGGAATAGAAATGGTCAAACAATTAAAAAAATATTTTCCTAATTTTACAAAGCAATCAGATTCAACACATGTTATAAATTTTACCCTTTTCTCATTTGGAATTTTAGTTAATTTCATTTTGGGAAATCAAATTATATTCAGCCAAGCAAACACCTATCTTAATTTGCAAGGCTTAAGGGGTATAAAAATTGGGCAAATGTGTTTATTTGTGAGTTCTCACTCACATAATGCAAAGTTGTTGCTAGTTTGGTTTCCAGATTACATGCAATTTAGAATCAGGAGAAGATGGGAAAAAAGGGATATACATGGAAGGCATTAAAAAGGCAAGATTGTTCTATACCAAATAGACCTAAAGAGAGGAAGCACGTGTTTCAAGTGGAATAAGTATTTTAAAATGGATAGATTTGGATTGAATATGTGGAAGACCAAGGTAGGGGTGTTTGGGAAGGAGAAGCATGAGATTTGAGAAATGTAGCTCTGCTATGAATTAAATCCCTTTCACTTTTCTCTAAGAGATTCAGGTAGAAGGTAGCATAGATATCATTTTATTGTTTTTGTGTCTCCATACTGTGCTTCTTTGCATGCAGCTCCTTGAGTAGACTGAGTCACAAGGAGTCTCAGCATTTGCTGAGGTTATTAGGAACAAAATACTTTTTCTAGTTTTTTACTAGAGAGCTATATATACATGAACATTATAGCCTTGTAACATTTTGATAATGGCATAGGGAAATGGCTGACTTCTGCCTGGATAACAGTTTGGGAGATTTTCCAGTAAATTTCTGCTACAGACCACCTAATTCTTTGTTATTAATCCAGTAAATACATATTAGATTTTATTCAGATCAGACACTATTTTAGGTATTGGCAAAAAAGATAAATGCGTATTGACACTATTCTCCAGGACTATACAGTTAGTCTATTGGGAAAGATTCAGTCAAGAAAATTGAGTTGATAAATAAGACAGAGTATGAGTATAGATGAGGGAGAAATGTCCACTGACAATTAGTGGAGAATCAAAACCAGACTTTACAAGGCAAAAACATTTCAACTGGGTCTTTAAGGAAGACTAGGCTCTCATCTAGCAGAGCAATGAAAGACGTCATTGAAACAGAAGGGCCTATACAAAGGAACAGTGATGTT
The DNA here is from genome assembly GCF_003265705.2 of Callorhinus ursinus. NCBI lineage: Eukaryota > Metazoa > Chordata > Mammalia > Carnivora > Otariidae > Callorhinus > Callorhinus ursinus. The sequence goes on from NW_027397072.1 coordinate 86,643,872, forward strand.
AAAGAGAACAGTGTGCCCAGGTCACAGAAAAGTACATTGTACATGAGCATGAAGTATATCCCAGGAGGGAGAAATGATGTTGGGGAAGCATATTGGAAGACTTGGACCCTTCTAAGGAGTAATCTTATGCAGCAGCAAGATGCCACCAGATTTCCCTGGTGATGATACAAGGACAACAGATTGAAGTAGAAAGAAACCGAAGATAAGGCCAGCTTGTACATTTCTTGCAATGACCCACATGATAGCTGAGGCTAGCCAAAACCAAGACAGAGGAAATGCGGGTGGAGAAAATGATGTCAGATCCTAGGATGTTCAGGAGTAAAAATGTAGGACTGATATAGGCAACTAATAGAAGAAAATCAGGAATAAATGAAGTGTCTTGATTGGATGCTTTTTATTTATGACAGTAGTGCTTCTAGCAAGAGAAAACTGGAGGGGGAGTTGGTGTGTCTGGGAAGATAGTGAACCCATGTTTGGATAGGCTGATTTTCAGCTGTGGAACATCAGGTAAAGATACAGATCTTGAGGGGCACCTGGGTGCCTCTGCCGGGTAAATATCCAACTCTTGATTTCAGCTCAGATCATGATCTCATGGTTGTAAGATTGAGCCCTGTGTGGGGCTCTGAGCTCAGTGGGGAGTCTGCTTGAGGATTCACTCTCTCCCTTTCCCTTTGCCCCTACACCTGCTCACTCTCTCTCTCTCTTTCTCAAATAAATAAGCAAATCTTTAAAAAAAGATATAGCTCTTGAACCCAAGATAGGGTCAGGTCTATAAACGTATATATGACTCTATCATCTTGGGGTAGCTATAGCTACAAAATTCAAGGAGAGATAGTTTCTCATATCTTAGGCATATCTTCATATCTCCCTTCTAACTTTCCCATCGAAATCTGACTCGGTAGACATTTTTGAAAAGATTGGTCTGTGCCACCCCAAAGCTTCATACAGATTGATGTGGCTGCCCTGCATACACTTAAATTTGGCTTTTGTATGGCTGACTCCTTCACATCATTTCAGTGTCTGCTTGTATGCCACAAACTAAGAAAGTGCTCCCTTGACCATTCCCACTCCGGTCTGCTCATTTCGGCATTGTTCATTTTCTTTGGAACACTTACCTCAATAAACCTGTTTGCCTAAGCATTTACTACTTATCTTCCTCCTCTGACTTCAATTCTGGGGAGAGAGGGGCTGTATCTATGCCCCCACCAATTTATACCCTGTCTCTGGCACATGGTATTGCTGAATTAATAATTGTTGAGTTAAATAATAGATTTGCAGAGGAAGAAAATTAAACCAAGTTACTTTGGGGGGATTTTACCCACTGAGTGCTATAAAGAGGCATATAAAAATTAATCTGTGTGAAGCTCAAAGTGAACCTATATTTAAGGATGCTAAAAAGATTATTTAAAAGAAGAAAAGAAGACATGGCATACTAGAGATGTGTGCTTATCAGAAGGTATGAGTGTGGCATAGAAAGGAGGAGCAGAAGAATAAGGAAACTGAAGATACGAGAAAGGTTAACGAGGATGGAAATATGAGGGGAGGATGGTTGAGTTAGAAAACTTGTACTCTCTCCATTCTCTGCAGAACCTAAGTAATGCCTTGTGCATAAGTTAGATATTTATACTAACATGTTAGTTCATACTAACTGTAATGTATTCTAACTATATAGTTAAATAGCATATAAGCTATATATATATATATATATATATATATATATATGGTATATGCTAACTATATTAATACTAAGTATTTCATGCAAGGAAGGAACACTTAAAACATCATAGTGATCCATGCTGAAGAACTACTTCTATGTCCAGGAGTCCCTAAGTGATGACTATTTTCACACTCCTGTTTTACCAGTTATGGAATTAAAACTCAGACATTTTAAATGACAATTTGAAATACACACTGAGCTAGATCTCTAAGATACAGGGGTTTTGAATTATTTTTACCTTGCTGAAGAAGACCTTGGAACTTGGATGTGTCTTAAAGAGTTTTCATCATGTATCAGCCCTAAGTTTTGACCTTTTAGGGGAACTCTGGTCTACATCATCTCCCCAGACCTTTGAGTATCCTGATTTCCATACTTGTAAAAAATAGCCTTGGAGTGCACCCCAATGTTTACAGCTGCAGTGTCCACAATAGCCAAACTACAGAAAGAGCCTAGATGTCCATCAACAGATGAATGGATAAAGATGTGGTATATATATATACAATGAATATTATGCAGCCATCAAAAAAAATGAAATCTTGCCACTTGCAACAATGTGGATGGAACTAGAGGGTATTATGCTAAGTGAAATAAGTCAATCAGAGAAAGATAAGTATCATATGATCTCACTGATATGAAGAATTTGAGAAACAAGACAGAGGATCATAGGAGAAGGGAGGGAAAAACGAAATAAGATGAAACCAGAGAGGGAGGCAAACCATAAGAGACTCTTAATCTCAGGAAACAAATTTAGGATTGCTGGAGTGGAGGGGCACAGGAGGGATGGGTGGCTGGGTGATGGACATTGGGGAGGGTATGTACTATGGTGAGTGCTGTGAATTGTGTAAGACTGATGAATCACAGACCTGTACCCCTGAAACAAATAATACATTATATGTTAATAATAATTTTTAAAAAAAGCAAAAGAAAAAAAAAAGAAAATAGCCTTAGAAATTACCCCAAGATTTTATGGCAGAGATGTCCAGAGCAGGCAGGAGCCCAGGAGCCTCACTGTTTGTGTTGCCCTCTGCTGTAACTACAGAATCTTGAGAGTGCCTACCACCTAGTTGGCACTAACTACATATGGCTGAATAAATAAGTCTTTGATATTTCTTAAAAGGATGCCCCTAAACTCTTTCAATAATCTATCTCACTGCTTCAAATTATAAAAATAAATGTTCTCTGTTGTAAAAAGTAATAAATGACGTTACTCTTTTCATAGCCATAATTAGGCAATACTTTACCAAAAGTGGTTATGACAAATGTTAAAAAACAAAGAACATCTTCCTCTGTTATTTTCTGTCAACAATTCATTTTGTTTGTTTTTCTTTGAAGCAATTATTATAATTTAAAATAATCTCACATATTTTTTTCACATATCTCCTCTACTAGACTGTTGGCATTACTCATTTACTTCATTCATCCATTTAATATATACTTATTGAGCAACAATTATGTGCCCAGTGCTACTCTAAGTGCTATGGCAACAAACAATGAAAAAGATAAAAAGACACTGACCTCATAGGGCTCACATTTTAGTAGGAGAGACAATGAGTAATATGTATCTTGTTTTCCATAGTACCCATAGAACCCATCATAGTATCTGATGTTCAAAAAATATTTATTAAATGAATTAATAAATAAATACTATATGCTAGATAATATGTGCACACTGAGGATAAAGCCCTTATTCTTTTGAAGTATGCTATCTATTGATTATATTTTTAAGTAGCTAAAATAGGTTTTGGCCTAAAGGTACAAGAATAACAATCTACTGCAATCACTCTTATGCCTAGAATTATAATTAAACAGCAGTTCTGCAGAAATTGTTCATTAATGCAAACTTGAATCATTTGATTAAGGGTAATCTCTAAATAATTGGAGCAGGTTATAAAGTATTTGTTTAAAATATTTAGACAAGAGGTTTAATGAAGAAGCTAGAATGAATGACCTCTAAATTTCCATATCTTTTACACTGAACCAAAGAAACCATAAAAGATGAAGACTTTAAAATAAATTTATTTAGTTTTCTAAATTTTATTTTATTATGTTAATCACCATACATTACATCATTAGTTTTTGATGTAGTGTTCCATGATTCATTGTTTGCGTATAACACCCACCGATCCATTCAGTATGCATCCTCTTTAATACCCATCACCAGGTTAACCCATCCCCCCACAGCCCTCCTCTCTAGAACCCTCAGTTTGTTTCTCAGAGTGCATAGTCTCTCAGAGTCCATAGTCTCATAGTCCAATCGTCTCCCCCTCTGATTTCCCCCCCTTCATTTTTCCCTTCCTGCAATCTTCTTCTTCTTCTTTTTTTTTTTTAACATATAATGTATTATTTGTTTCAGACGTACAGGTCTGTGATTCAACAGTCTTACACAATTCAGAGTGCTCACCATAGGACATACCATCCTCAATGTCTATCACCCAGCCACCCCATCCCTCCCACCGCCCAACACTCTAGCAACCCTCAATTTGTTTCCTGAGATTAAGAATCCTCACATCAGTGAGATCATATGATACATTTATTCTCTGATTGACTTATTTCGCTCAGCATAACACTTTCCAGTTCCATCCACATCATTGCAAATGGCAAGATTTCATTCCTTTTGATGGCTACGTAATATTCCATTGTGTATATATATATATATATATATATATATATATATATACAACATCTTTTTTTTCCATTCATCTGTTAATGGACATCTTGGCTCTTTTGATAGATTGGTTATTGTGGGCATTGCTGCTATAAACATCAGGGTGCACATACCCCTTTGGATCCCTACATTTGTATATTTGGGGTAAATACCCAGTAGTGCAATTGCTGGGTCGTAGGGTAGCTCTATTTTTAAATTTTGAGGAACCTCCATACTGAAAAAAGTGGATGGTATATTGATAGGGATTCCATTAAATGTGTAGATTGCTCTAGGTAGCATAGACATTTTCACAATATTTGTTCTTCCAATCCATGAGCATGGAACGTTTTTCCATTTCTTTGTGTCTTCCTCAATTGCTTTCATGAGTATTTTATAGTTTTCTGAGGACAGATCATTTCCTCTTTGGTTAGATTTATTCCTAGGTATCTTATGGTTTTGGGTGTAATTGTAAATGGGATCGACTCCTTAATTTCTCTTATTCTGTCTTGTTCTTGGTGTATAGGAATGCCACAGATTTCTGTGCATTGATTTTATATCCTGCCACTTTACTGAATTCCTGTATGAGTTCTAGCAATTTTGGGGTGGATTCTTTTGGGTTTTCCACATAAAGTATTGTATCATCTGCAAACAGTGAGAGTTTGACTTCCTCTTTGCCGATTTGGATGCTGTTGATTTCTTTTTGCTGTCTGATTGCTGTGGCTAGGACTTCTAATACTATGTTGAATAGCAGGGTGATAGTGGACATCCCTGCTGTGTTCCTGACCTTAGGGGGAAAGCTCTCAGTTTTTCCCCATTGAGAATGATATTCGCTGTGGGTTTTTCATAGATGGCTTTTATGATATTAAGGTATGTACACACTATACCTATACTCTGAAGAGTTTTGATCAAGAAAGGATACTGTACTTTGTCAAATGCTTTTTCTGCATCTATTGAGAAGATCATATAGTTCTTGTTTTTTCTTTTATCAATATATTGTATCACATTGATTGATTTGTGGATGTTGAACCAACATTGCAGCCCAGGGATAAATCCCACTTGGTTGTAGGGAATAATCCTTTTAATGTACTGTTGGATCCTATTGGCTAGTATTTTGGTGAGCATTTTTGCATCCATGTTCATCAAGGATATAGGTCTATAATTCTCCTTTTTGATGGGGACTTTGTCTGGTTTAGGGATCAAGGTAATGGTGGCCTCATAAAATGAGTTTGGAAGTTTTCCTTCCATTTCTATTTTTTGGAACAGTTTCAGAAGAATAGGTATTAATTCTTGAAATGTTTGGTAGAATTCCCCTGGGAAGCCATCTGGCCCTGGGCTGTTGTTTTTTGGGAGATTTTTGATGACTGCTTCAATTTCCTTAGTGGTTATAGGTCTGTTCAGGTTTTCTATTTCTTCCTAGTTCAGTTTTGGTAGTTGATACATCTCTAGGAATGCATCCACTTCTCCCAGGTTATCTAATTTGCTGGCATAGAGTTGCTCATAATATGTTTTTATAATTGTTTGTATTTCTTTAGTGTTGGTTCTGAACTCTCCTCTTTCATTCATGATTTTATTTATTTGGGTCCTTTCTCTTTTCTTTTTGATAAGTCTGGCCAGGGGGTTATCAATCTTGTTAATTCTTCCAAAGAACTAGCTCCTAGTTTCATTGATCTGTTCTACTGTTCTTGTGGTTTCTATTTCATTGATTTCTGCTCTGATCTTTATTATTTCTCTTCTCCTGCTGGGTTTAGGCTTTATTTGCTGTTCTTTCTCCAGCTCCTTTAGGTGTAGGGTTAGATTGTGTATTTGAGACCTTTTTTGTTTCTTGAGAAAGGCTTGTACTGCTATGTACTTTCCTCTTAGGACTGCCTTTGCTGTATCCCAAAGATACTGTACAGTTGTGTTTTCATTTTCATTTGTTTCCATAAATTTTTTAAATTCTTTTTTAATTTCCTGGTTGACTGATTCATTCTTTAGTAGTATGCGCTTTAGCCTCATGTATTTCAGTTCTTTCCGACTTTTCTCTTGTGATTGAGTTCTAGTTTCAAAGCACTGTGGTCTGAAAATATGCAGGGAATGATCCCAGTCTTTTGGTACCAGGTGAGACGCGATTTATGATCTAGGATGTGATCTATTCTGCAGAACGTTCCATGGGCACTAGAGCAGAATGTGTATTCTGTTGCTTTGGGATGGAATGTTCTGCATATGTCTGTGAAGTTCATGTGATCCAGTGTGTCATTTAAAGCCCTTATTTCCTTGTCCATTTCAGTGAAGGGGGTGTTAGAGTCCCCCACTATTATTGTATTGTTGTCAATGTGTTTCTTTGATTTTGCTATTAATTGGCTTATATAACTGGCTGTTCCCATATTAGGGTCATAGATATTTACAATTGTTAGATCTTCTTGTTGGATAGACCCTTTAAGTAGGATATAGTGTCCTTCCTCATCTCTTATTACAGTCTTTGGTTTAAAATTTAATTTGTCTTGTCTAAGGATTGCCACCCCAGCTTTCTTTTGGTGTCCATTAGCATGGTAAATTGTTTTCCACTCCTTCACTTTCAATCTGGGGGTGTCTTTAGGTCTAAAATGAGTCTCTTGCAGACAGCATATCGATGTTTTTTTATCCAATCTGATAGCCTGTGTCTTTTGATTGGGGCATTTAGCCCATTTACATTCAGGGTAACTATTGAAAGATATGAATTTAGTGCCATTGTATTGCCTATAAGGTGACTGTTACTGTATATTGTCTGTGTTCCTTTCTGGTCTATGCTGCCTTAGGCTCTGTCTTTGCTTAGAGGATCCTTTTCAATATTTCTTGTAGGGCTGGTTTTGTGTTTGCAAATTCCTTTAGTTTTTGTTGGTCCTGGAAGCTTTTTATCTCTCTTTCTATTTTCAATGACAGCTTAGCTGGATATAGTATTCTTGGCTGCATATTTTTCTCATTTTGTGCTCTGAAAATATCATGCCAGTCCTTTCTGGCCTGCCAGGTCTCTGTGGATAGGTCTGTTGCCAATCTAATGTTTCTACCATTGTAGCTTACATATCTCTTCTCCCGAGCTGCTTTCAGCATTTTCTCTTTGTCTCTGAGACTTGTAGGTTTTACTATTAGATGTCGGGGTGTTGACCTGTTTTTATTGATTTTGAGAGGGGTTCTCTGTGTCTCCTGGATTTTGATGCCTGTTTCCTTCCCCACATTAGGGAAGTTCTCTGCTATAATTTGCTCCAATATACCTTCTGCTCCCCTCTCTCTTTCTTCTTCTGGGATCCCAATTATTTTGATATTGTTTCATCTTATGGTATCAGTTATCTCTCGAATTCTGCCCTCATGATCCAATAGTTGTTTATCTCTCTTTTTCTCTGTTTCTTTATTTTCCATCTTTTGGTCGTCTATATCACTAATTCTCTCTTCTGCTTCATTTATCCTAGCAGTTAAAGCCTCCATTTTTTATTGCACCTCATTAATAGGCTTTTTGATTTCAATTTGGTTAAATTTTAGTTCTTTTGTTTCTCCAGAAAGAGTTTCTCTATTATCTTCCATGCTTTTTTCAAGCCCAGCTAGTATCTTTAAAATTGTCATTCTGAACCCTAGCTCTGACATCTTGTTAATGTCCGTATTGATTGGGTCCCTGGCAGTCGGTACTGCGTCTTATTCTTTTTTTTTTTTTTTTGAGGTGATTTTTTCCATGTAGTCATTTTTCCAGAGGATAATAGATGAATGAGAGAACAAAATGCTAACAGTGTAACAATGACCCCAGAAAAATATACACTAAACAAATCAGAAGAGTCCTGAAACTGGGGTAAAGAAAGGGAAAGAAAATAGAAAAGAAAAGAAAAGAAAAGAAAAGAAAAGAAAAGAAAAGAAAAGAAAAGAAAAGAAAGGAAAGAAAAGAAAGAAAAAGATAAAAACAAACAAACAAACAAAAAACAATATGATCAAATATGATCAGTCTGGTGCATAGATCAGTGCCACATGCTAGATTTTGGGCATATTTTGGTCTGTTAGAAGAAAGTCCTCAAAAATTTTAAAGAAAGAAAAACTTATATATGTACAAAAATAGGGGTAAATACGATGAAGGAATGGACTATGACTGTAAAGATGAAAACTATATAAGATTTCATAAAAGGTATTGATAAGATAAGAAGTTGTTTGAAAAAAGAAAGAAGAGGATTTAAAAAAAAAAGAAGGGAGAGAATGTGATCAGGCAGGAGACTGGAATAAAACCATACACTAGTGATTTAGGGTATATTTTTGTCTATTAGAAGAAACTGTAACCCAAAATTTTAAAGAGAGAACAATCTATATATAGATAGATAAATAGATACCAAAAATAAGGGTAACTACTCTGAAGGGATAGAATATGACTCTAAAAATGAAGAATAAAAAAATGTTTTTTAAAAAAGGGATTGATAAGATGTTGGTTGAAAAAGGGAAAAAGAAAAATTAAAGAAAAAACAAAAAAAGAAAATTAAAAAAATTATCTTTGAAAGACTGAAGAATCGGGTAAAAAAAGCCATGAATTCTATGTGCTGTATTCCCCTACCACTGGAGTTCTGCCATTCTCATTGATTGGAAAACTTGGTCTTGGATGGCTCTTCTTGCTGATCTTCTGGGGGAGGGGCCCGTTGTCATGGTTCCTAAATGTCTTTGCCGGAGGCGGAATTGCTCTGCCCTTGCCAGGTATGGGCTAAGTAACCTGTTCAGGTTTGCTCTCAGAAGCTTTTGTTCCCAGCAAACTTTCTGTACAGCTTTGGAATATGTGAGTGAAAATGGTGGCCTCCCAATCTCCGCCCTGGAGGAGCCAAGAACTCGGGGCTCCCCTCCTCAGTGAGCCCCCAGAGAAAAGCAGTCAATCACTCCCGTCTCCCTGGTCTCCGGCTGCACTCCGTGCTCACCCGGCCTGTTACTGAGCATTTCTATCTCTGGCATCTGACCCCGTGCGGAGTCTCCAAACCCAGCAGATCCCTGCGGTGCACTCCTGCGCCACTCCTTCCGGGGGAGGAAGGGGAGTCTCACCAGATCTGCCACTTTTTGGGTCCCTGCTGGAAGAGCAGTGGCCCGACTGTGCCTTGGATCATGGTTTATGGCAACCCTGAGCTGTGAGCCCACTCCTCAGCTCTGTCTCTGCAGCTGGCTTCCCTGCTCCGATACCTGGGAGTTCTGCTGCACTCAGGCTCCCCTGGTCTTTTGTGACCCCGAGCGTCCTGAGACCACACTGTCCCAGTGAGGGTTCCACCCCCCACTTAGCCACTGGAGCAACATCCCTCAATGGACAGACTTCTAAAATTTCTGATTTTGTGCTCTGCTGCTCCATCACTTGCTAGTAGCAGCTAACAGAGGCCCCTCCCCCGCCATCTATCTTCCCAAATATCGCCTTGGATTCACTTCTCTGCACATCCTACCTTCCAGAAAGTGGTCGCTTTTCTGTTCAGAAAGTTGCTGCTATTCTTTTCTTCGATCTCCTGTTGAGTTCATAGGTGTTCAGAATGGTTTGATCCCTATTTACCTGAATTCCTGGGACCAGATGAAATTTAGGTCTCCTATTCCTCCGCCATCTTGCTCCTCCTTTCTAAAATAAATTTAAAAATAAATTCGATTATATAAAGAAAAACAAGAAATAGCAAAGCAGATTTTATGGTCTAACCACTATTATTTTAACTAATCCAAGGAAGAAACTATAAGTCATATATATCATCAGCTACTTTTGTCCACTAAGGAAACTGTTTTACCATTAGATTCATTAAGAAAACCGAAACTGAAATTTTGCTTATTAGTGGCTTTTTTTTGCCTCTAGAATAATGAAGACCTACATATTAGGTTGCAAGATTGCTATAACTGGACTATGAGAAAGCGTTTTGTATAGTACAAACTGCTAAACAAGAATTTGTTTATATATATGTATATATACGTATATATACATACATATATATAATCCTTTATATACACTTTAAAGTGTTCCTTGTGAAGATGCCCTCCCAACATCCATCAGGTAGCATGTATGTTTCTGACAATTTTGATCTGATGTGGGGGACATGCCCAATTATATTTACACATTATAGTATATACATTATAGAAAACGACAGGAAAGAGAATGAGCACAGAAGAGGCTTTGCAATAATCTTATCCAAATGATAACAAGCACATTTAGAGATAATGAGATTGAAATAATGAAGTCTTTCAATAAACACTTCATTCACCAAACACCAGGTGTGCGGCACAAAGGGTCCCCCAATGCACAAGCGCATGCCTCCCCAGGTGTGGGACCACGAGCTTCAGGGAACTGAAGAGCTCTCTGGCAGTCTCTCTGGGAAGAAATGGATGATCAGCCTCTCTGCAGTTGAACCAGCTAAAGCTTTTTTTAAGACTTAGTGCTGTTTCATGTGGTTAAGTTGAATTGAAAGAATTTAGCCATTCATCTCCACCTGGAACTGAAGAGTCTCTATATGGGATAGAGAGACCTGTCTGGGTGGGGGGCTGGGGCAGGAGCAGGCAGGGTTGTGGCCTTGGGAGGCAGGAGCAGGGATGGCCATCAATTTCAGGTGGCTCCTGGAAGGTTTAGATGGCTCCTGCTGGGAACAGTCATCAGCTGGTTGAAAAACACTGAAATATTCAATGTGTTGCCAAGCTGTCTGAGGGGAGCAATGTGATGAATGCAGAACTTCTCAAATATTAATGTGTAGGAGAATCACTTGGTGGGGTGGGGGGCTGTTAAAGTACAGATCCTACTGTACTTTAAAATCCTACAGATTTTATTAGACGAATATGTCCGGGGAGGGTCTGAGACCTTGCATTTCCAACAAGCTCCCAAGGATTAACAGCCTGCCTTTCTGGACCACCCTTTGAGGAGCAAAGTATCAGAGAGCCCCTGGTACAGCAGCAGAACATAAGGATGTATCAATCTGCATGTGACCATGGCTATAAGCCACTTGAATTCCCTGATGCAACTCCTCAGCTATAAAATGGAAACAAGGTGCCTGGGTGGCTCAGTCATTAAGTGTCTGCCTTCGGCTCAGGTCATGATCCCAGGGTCCTGGGATCGAGTCCCACATCGGGCTCCCTCCTTGGGGGGAAGCCTGCTTCTCCCTCTCCCACTCCCGCTGCTTGTGTTCCTGCTCTCACTATCTCTGTCTCTGTCAAATAAATAAATAAATAAATAAATAAATAAAATCTTTAAAAAATAATAAAATAAAATAAAATAAAATGGAAACAGAAAAAACGGTAGTGAAATATTTTACTTATGATAAAAATAAATACATTCAGTAAAACAGTGCCTCCTAGGTCTGTGTCCTTGAAAAGTTTAGGTAGCCTCTCTAAGTCTTATTTTCTTCATCCAAAAAATGGGCACTGTACCACATACTCTGTGGTGAAGTTTTCATAAGATGGTTGTGCAAAGCATCTAGAACCTTGCCTGGGACACAGCGGGTTCTGGAGAAATGCGAGCTCTTTGCTTATTATCTGTGAGTTACAATTTGATGCTGACCCTGCAACTCAGAATCTGAAAATACACATGTCACAGCAATGACTTGCTAAGACATCCCTCTCAGGCCACTGAGTTCAAAGCAAAGCGATTGCATTTGCTTTTTTTTTTCTCTCTCTCTTCTTCTTTTATTTTCTGAAGTGTTTGCTGTGCCTTGGGAGAATGCCCTTTATTTTACCCAGAAGAGTGTACTGTTTTTAAAATCAGCAGTGAAAAATATTCCCATTTTGTATAAGAATTGCTGTGTCTGTCACTCAAATTGCTGCATTTCAATGTTCTGTTTTCACAGATGATAATGGGCACCAATAAAAAGTACTAGCATAAGGCCCACCTTTAGTTGCTCCAAGTATACTCTGAGGTAAAATTGAGATTTCCTTAAAGAATCATTGCCCTGTCGAGACGATAGCTGACATTTGCAAAACAAAATGTTTGGTCCTCATTAAAAAACTAGTGAGCAATTATTTTTACTTCAAAAATTCATTAATGATACATGGTATGAATGTTTGCTATCTTCTTACCACTTACTGTCAGAACAGACATAAAGGAACCACTTGAACTCTCAGGCTTCCTGTTCCTTAATCTGTAAAAAAGGACCCATAACAAATCACTTGCTCCCCTGAAGTGTCTCTATGTGGGTCATGTGAGATAAGTCAATACAAAAGAGCCCAGTGCAGTCTTCCCACAATAACAATGCCTCTTTGGTCACTGCATCTCAGGAGAAACATTTCTTGAAGGGTTCATGGAATTTTTAAGCTTACAACATAAGCTTTTGGATTAAAAAATCAAAAGAAAAAACAACAACCAGCCGCAGGGCACGTTTTCCAAGTAACCTGCCTTTGAGAGTCATTATGAGGATGGCGTGAGTTGATGTTTGTCAAAGCCCTGGACAGCAGCTTTCTGCGAGTGGCTGTTAAAGAAGCCAGGTAAACAAGACCTGGCTCCAAAGAGGAGTCTCTGTAGGAAGTCTTTCAGGTTGGGACATTCTCAGAGACAAGAGTATTATAGGCCAGCCCTGGTATGCTTTGGTCATGTGTTCAAGTGTGCCTCCCCAACACCCATGGTCACGTGGTCATGACTCTCCAACTCTAAAGAAGGCAGATATTGGGATTGCCATGGGGATAGCAGGTTCTGATGCAGCCAAAAATGCAGCTGACATGATCTTACTGGATGACAACTTTGCATCCATAGTCACAGGGGTGGAGGAAGGTCCCCTGATCTTTGACAACCTAAAGAAAACTATCGCTTACACCCTGACCAAGAACACTGCTGAGCTGTGCCCCTTTCTGATCTACATCATTGTTGGGCTGCCCCTGCCCATTGGCACCATTACTATCTTGGTCATCGACTTGGGCACAGACATAATCCCCTCCATTGCCTTGGCTTATGAGAAAGCTGAAAGTGACATTATGAACAGGAAGCCTCACTACAAGAAGAAGGACAGACTGGTGAACCAGCAACTTACCATATACTCTTACCTGCACATTGGCCTCATGCAAGCTGTGGGAGCTTTCATTGTGTATTTCACTGTGTATGCACAGGAGGGCTTTAAACCCAGCGTTCTCATTAACATCCGGGTTGAATGGGAAAATAGCAATGTGAATGACTTGGAAGACAGCTATGGACAACAGTGGACATCGTACCAATACTTAGAATGGATGGGCTATACGGCATTCTTTGTTGGCATCATGGTCCAGCAAATAGCAGATCTAATCATCAGGAAAATCAGGAGGAACTTCATATTCCAGCAGGGTCTCTTCAGAAATAAAGTCACCTGGGTGAGGATTGCCTCACAGATTATCATTGCATTAATCCTCTCCTGTGGGCTTGGAAGTGTCACAGCCCTGAGTTTCACAATGCTCCGGCCTCAATATTGGTTTGTGGCTCTGCCATTTGCCATTCTGATTGGGTGTATGATGAGGCGTGGAAACTTTTCATCAGACTCTACCCTGGAAGCTGGTGGGATAAGAACATGTATTATTAAGACCACCTCACTTCCCAAGTCTCCCAGTTGCACAGTGGGGATGTTCTTCATCTTCTGGCTGCATCTGGGAGACTGCTGCAATAGGGACTTACCAAAATGCAGAAAGAGAAGGCAGAAAACAGTATGAAAGATACCCACCGAGGTTTTGTACTTTCAAGCAGATATTCAACTGTTTATATATGATTTGTTTCTCTGTATCCATCTCCTTGTTCAAAAATATGTGAATTAGGGCACCTGAGTGGCTCAGTTGGTTGAGTGACTGCCTTCGGCTCAGGTCATGGTCCTGGAGTCCCGGGATGGAGTCCCGCATCGGGCTCCCTGCTCGGCGGGGAGTCTGCTTCTCCCTCTGACCCTCTTCCCTCTCGTGCTCTCTGTCTCATTCTCTCTCTCTCAAATAAATAAATAAAATCTTTAGAAAAACAACAACAAAAATTAAACACAAAAATATGTGAATTTCAAGGGAAGAAGGACATGTTTATATGTATATAAAGTTCACTCACGTTAAATAGTCTTGGGTAATCCAGCCACCTGCTCAGATCTTCCTGCTAGATAAGATTGCTCAAACCTCCATTCCATACCCTATTAAAAGTCCAATGACCTTCCTAGATTCTGTGAATTCCCAGAGAGCTTATAATTTCATAGTCACCTTGCTTAAAAAATGTTACTTCAACTGAAGGTTTGCAAGAGGTAGAAGTGATGACAAGTTTATATCACAGCAACATGGACAACCTCGGGTTTGACTGTCAGACATCCTTAACGGTCCCCAATCACCCAGCTGCATCCTTGCTCATCCCACCCCTCACCACCTCACCAGTCCTTTGGCGCCCTCCCTCCTCCCAGCTGGACTCCTCCCCCCCTCCCACGTTGCTGTCCACCCCACCACCAACTTCAAAACTGAGCTCCATGTCCATTTTGCACATCCCAGCTCCAGATGCTCTCTCATCCCAAAGAGGTTTTCATTTACCTGGATTCAGCCTCAATAGAGAAGCATTGGGGTTTAAAACAATAATATTTATTTCACGTAAGATGGTTGCAAAGCACTCTCGGCACTAATTTTATGCCAGTTATGTTTCATGCTTTAACTTCGCTTTACTCATATGTGACACATACATCCATGTTGACAGCCCCTAGGAGGCCTTATTTTTAAGTAAAACATGTTCTATAAACCCCCCCCCAAAAAAACTCAATCCCGTGGGAAGTTTACTCAACTGGAGTGTACGGTATCAGTGCTTGAAGGCACCCGAGAGTTATGTTTGGGGGAAAACATAACTAGAGTCACCACCTAACAGACCAGGACAAGGGGAGGAATTCCAAGTATAGCATAAAGTCTTTTTCTCTGATTTCTCCTGACCCAGTACCCACTGGACTTGATATGAAATGGAGATCTGGATGGATTTTGTCAGCAATTTTAAAAGACAATTATTTAGGACTTATTATTTATCCTTAGTAAATTAGTTTGCCTTATTAAAACTTATAAAACCCTGGATGTTGGGCAATGTGAAGAGTCACATAGTATGTTCCTTTAGGGCAGAATATGCATCAACTAAATCTGGAAAGTATGTGAACACATCAATTAGCAGAGCATCTCTAATGACAAATTTCCATTTGCCCACTACTGACAAAAACAATAATCCCAATTTTGAAATCAGGAACTTAAAATTCATCTGTACAGCCATCTGTTTCTCGGTAAGCAGACTAATCTTCAAAATATTGCCATTCCATCCTTAAGGAAATCATTTAATAGTTCTAGTCCCATTAGTTAGTTAGTAAGAGTTGTCACAGGGAATCATAAAAAGACACTTGCTAAAAAAAAAAAAAAAGGAAAAGGAACATAAGTCTTGTCAGAAAGAACTGTCCCACTTTTCAAGGAGGGGACGGCAAATTCATGATCTTTTGATTTGATACATGCTTTCTCTATGACAGAGTGTTTTTTTTTTTTCTTTACAACTAGGGTGAAAAGTGGGTAGTGTATGCCTAGATACTGCACTTCTGCATCAAGAGGTCAACTCTTTTCTACCACTATTGATATTGATTGTTTTTAATACCTGCGAAGAATAAAAAGCTGTTAACTGGATTGGGGAGGGTATGTGCTATGGTGAGCGCTGTGAATTGTGCAAGACTGTTGAATCACAGATCTGTACCTCTGAAAGAAATAATACATTATATGTTGAAAAAAGAAGAAGAAGAAGAAGATACCAGGAGGGGAAGAATGAAGGGGGGGAAATCGGAGGGGGAGATGAACCATGAGAGACGATGGACTCTGAAACACAAACTGAAGGTTCTAGAGGGGAGGGGGGTGGGAGGATGGGTTAGCCAGGTGATAGGTATTAAAGAGGGCACATTCTGCATGGAGCACTGGGTGTTATATGCAAACAATGAATCATGGAATACTACATCAAAAACTAATGATGTAATGTATGGTGATTACCATAACATAATAATAAAATAAATAAATAAATAAATAAATAATAAAAAATAAAAAATCTTAAAGGACATATTTCTATAAAGAAAAATGCGGCCAAATCTTACTTTTTATCATAGATAAGGTTCTGAAAACATATTGCATAAATCAGGTTTTGTAACGATGGAACCATATTTTTTAAAAAATATTGATGGCTTTTTTTTCTTTATAAGGAATATGACAGCAGGTTATTTCTGATGGGAATAAACTTATCTTGTTTTTTTAGAAGATTAGATAATTTTTATGACAACTATTTTTGGAGTGAAGTACACAGAATTATTATCAATCTAAATCTTTCCATTTTAATATGCATGCTTACTTCTTTTTAAACCATGCTTGTTCTTAAAAAAAAAATAGTTAAAAGTAATAGTACAATGCATTAGTAGTATTTCACTCCTCAGTTCTGCAGGAGCCCATCTGGATATTATCAACCTAGCAACAAAGCCATATAAAATTTAAAGGGTGGCATTCCCAGGAGGAGACAGAAAATAGCAATAAACACAAGTCAGTTCAACCCATTACAGAGTGTCTTTCTCTTACTTTGTGTGCAAAAAATGAAACGTGAAACTGAATATGGATTTATTTTTACCATCTTCTCATCTAGATTGATATTCCTAAAGGACAAATATAAGTAGAGTTAACTTTTTGCCAAAACAACTTCAAGATCCTAGTTCAAAAACTATAAACTATACATTTACATCCTTGAGTATTCCTCAGGTTGACATGTCATTACTCTATCCACCTTTCAAATACCATCTACAGAATCCTTTTCTGTTTTTTTCCAATTCTCTTTCTTAGAACAAACTCTGCTTTACATTTGGGGTACCAATCTGACCCTACTCTGGAGTTGAGTTATTTGTTTATTTTTCTGCTTTCTATCAACTAGAAGCTTCTGTCAAATAGAATTGATGGCTATTTATCTTTATATTTTCTACAACACTGCACATATCCCTGCACATAGAGGAACTCTATAATGAATCAGCACTGATCCTGACGGCAGCCCAAAGAACTGACTTAGCCCTGGTTTTGTAAATTTTACTTTCAGTCTATTTGTATATTTGAGTCTAGAGGGTGTGTGTTACAGACAAGGTATAGTTGGATCACATTTTTTTAATCTAGTCTGACAATCTCTCCCTTTTGATTGGATTGTTTGGCCCACTTATATTTAATATTATTATTGATACAACTGATTTACATCTGCCATTTAAATTTTTGCTGTGTGTCTCATTTCTGTTCCTCTATTACTCTTTTAACTGTTTTATTTGCATTGAGTATTTTCTAATGTAAATTTTAATTTTATCAATGATATTTTTACTATATATATGTGTATATATATATATATATATATATATATATATACTTTTTTTTTAAGAGAGAGAGAGAGAATCTTAAGCAGGCTCCATGCCCAGTGTGGAGCTTAACATGGGGCTAAATCTCACAACCCTGAGATCGTGACCTGAGCCAAAATCAAGAGCAGGACACTTGACCGACTGAGTCACCTAGGCACCCCAATTTTTTAGTTATTTTTTTAGCAGTTGTTCTAGGGTTTCCCATATATATCATTACTTATCAGAATAAATTTCAGATATATACTAATCTTTTTAAAAGATTTTATTTATTTATTTGACAGGGAGAGAGACAGGGAGCACAATCCCCGGGAGAGTAGCAGGCAGAGGGAGAGGAAGAAGTAAGCAGAGGAAGAGGGAGAAGCAGGTTCCCTGCTGAGCTGGGACCCCAATGTGGGGCTGTATCCCAGGACCCCTGGGATCATGATCTAAGCCAAAAGCAGATTCTTAACTGACTGAACCACTCAGTCCCCTGATATATACTAATTTAATTCTGATGAGATATATAAATATTACTTCTATACAGTTCTAGTCCCTTCCCCCCTTTTTGTAATAATCTTATATATATTACATCTCTTAATGTTACAAACCCAACAATACACAGTTATAATTATTATTTTCCATTTATAGTCATCTTCTTAACCTAATACAGCTTTGTTACTATCCATCTCCTTTGTGTTGTTTTTGGCAAGTGCAGTATTAGATAGATTTCTATATTATATAGGCCCAATGTGACATTGTATATATATTATTCTATGTGATTATTTTTAAAATCAGTTATGAGAAAGATAGAAAAAATATATACTATTTCTTATGATTACCTAATTATCTTTACTGGTGCTCTTTGTTTCTTCACATGGATTCAAATAACTTTCTGGGGTTAGAGTAACTTGTTTTTAGCCTGAAGAACTAGTATTTTTTACTTAGTATATTTTTCTAAGGCAGGTGAAGTAGCAACAAATTTAGTGTTTGTTTATCTGGGAAAGCGATATTTCACCTTCAGTTTTGAAAGATAACATTGCTAGATAGAGAGTTTTGGTTGACAGTTTTGTTTTGAGTGCACTGTATGACTATGTCATCCTGCTGCCGTCTAGCTTCCATTGTTCTGCTGAAACATCAGTGAAAAATCTTATTGGGGTTATCTTGTGAGTGAGGAGCTGTTTTTGTCTATGTGCCTTCAAGATTTTCTCCTTGTCTTCGACTTTCAACATTTTTACATGAGTTGTCCATTTGTGGATCTCTTTGTATTTATCCTATTTGGAGCTAATTGAATTTATGGTTTTCCAATAAATTGAGGAGGTTTTCTGCCATTATTCCTTCAAATAGTTTATCTGCACCTTTTTATCTCTCTTTTCTTTCTGCCCCTCTTATTAGGTATATGTTGATGCACTTGATGGTGTCTCATATTTTTCTGAGGCTCTCTTCATTTTTTTCTCTTTTTGTTTTTCAGATTGTCTAACCTTTATCAATCTATCTTCAAGTTCATTAATTCTTTCATCTGCCGATTCAAACTGTTGAGTCCCTCTAGTGAACTTTTGTTATTATTCTATTTTTTGACTCAAAAATTTCCATTTGGTTATTATTGTGCATTCTCTTTATTGATATTTTCTATTTGATAAAACAATGTCATCATACAACACTTTACTTTTTAAATAATGCTTTCCTTTAGTTGACTATATTTATAATGGCTATTTTGAAGAATTTTGTGTTAAATCTGACATCTGCTTGAGTTCACAAGTATTTCACGTATTTTTTTTTCTGGCATATGGATCATACTTTCCTGTTTTGTTGCATGCATTGTATTTTTTTCCGTCAAAATAGGATATTTTAGATAATGTATTTCATTAACTATGTGTTGTGCCTCCCTCACCTTTCAGGGCTTGTTATTGTTATTTGCTATTTTATTTGTTTAGTGACTGGCTGGATTATTTTTGTGAAGTTTACTGTATATCCCCCAATATTCTGAAACCTCTGATGTTACTTGTTAGTATGTTCAGAGTAACCCTGTGATGACAGTGATATCAGTGGACTTGGCTTTCTCTCTTTCCTAAGCTTTTTATTTTTTTTTAAGATTTTATTTTATTTATTTGAGAGAGTGAGAAAGAGAAAGCACAAGAGGGGGTAGGGTCAGAGGGAGAAGCAGACTCCCTGCTGAGCAGGGACCCCAATGCAGGACTCGATTCCAGGACTCTGGGATCATGACCTGAGCCGAAGACAGTCACTTAACCAACTGAGCCACCCAGGTGCCCTTTCCTCAGCTTTTGAACTCCACTAATTTTTTTTTAAGATTTTATTTCTTTATTTGAGACAGAGAGAATGAGAGAGAGAGAGAGAGAGAGAGAGACCACATGAGAGGGGAGAGGGTCAGAGGGAGAAGCAGACTCCCTGCCGAGCAGGGACCCCAATGCGGGACTCGATCCAGGGACTCCAGGATCATGACCTGAGCCGAAGGCAGTTGCTTAACCAACTGAGTCACCCAGGCGCCCTATCCTAGCAGTTAGTGCCCCCATTTTTGATTGCACCTCATTAATAGCCTTTTTGATTTCAACTTGGTTAGATTTTAGTTCTTTTATTTCTCCAGGAAGGGCTTCTCTAATAACCTCCATGCTTTTTTCAAGCCCAGCTAGTATCTTTAAAATCATGATTCTGAACTCTAGGTCCGACATCATACTAATGTCTGTATTGAGTAGGTCCCTGGCAGACGGTACTACCTCTTGTTCTTTTTGTTGAGGTGATTTCTTTCATCTTGTCATTTTGTCCAAAGGAGAATAGATGAATGAGAGAACAAAAGGCTAACAGGTTAACAACATCCCCAGAAAATATACTCTAAACAAATCAGAAAAGACCTGAAACCAGGGGAAAAGAAAGGAAAAGAAAGAAAAAAGAAAGAGAAAAAAAGAAAAAGAAAAAGATAAAAACAAACAAAAACAGAACAAAACAAAACAAAAAAAACCAGAATATGATCAAATATAATCAGGCTAGTGCATAGATCAGTACCACACACTAGATTGTGGGTGTATTTTGGTCTGTTAGAAGAAAGTGCCTCCTAAAATTTTAAAGAAAGAGACTTATATATGTACAAAATAAGGGTTGATACAATGAAGGGATGGAAGATGACTGTAAAGATGAAAATTATAAAAGATTTTATAAAAGGAATCGATAAGAAGTTGTTTGAAAAAAGAAAGAAGAGGATTTAAAAAAAAAAGAAAAAAAGGGAGAGAATGTGATCAGGCAGGAGACTAGCACAAAGCCTTACACTAGTGATTTAGGGTATATTTTGATCTGTTAGAAGAAACTGTATCTCAGAATTTTAAGGAGAGAACAACATATATATATATATATGCCAAAAATAAGGGTAACTACTATGCAGGGATAGAATATGACTCTAAAAATGAAAAATAATTTTTTTTTAAAAAAGGGATTGATAAGATGTTGGTTGAAAAAGGGAAAAAGAAAAATTCAAAAAAAAAACAGTTAAAAGAAAATTAACTTTGAAAGACTAAAGAATCATGGTAAAAAAGCCATGAATTCTATGTGCAGTATTCCCCTAGCGCTGGAGTTCTCCCGTTCTCACTGATCAGTAAACTTGGTCTTGGCTGGCTGTTTGTGTTGATCTTCTGGGGGAAGGGTCTGTTGCCGTGGTTCCCAAATGTCCTTGCCGGAGGCAGAATTGCCTCGCCCTTGCCAGGTCAGGCTAAGTAATCTGCTCGGGTTTGCTCTCGGGAGCTTTTGTTCCCTGCAAGCTTTCCCTATGGCTTTGGAGGATGAGAGTGAAAATGGTGGCCTCCAATCTCCACCCCAGAGGAGCCGAGAACTCGGGGCCCCACTCCTCAGTACTCCCCCAGAGAAAAGCAGTCAGTCACTCCCGTGTCTCTGGTCACCGGCTGCACTCCGTGCTCACCCAGCCTGTGACCGAACGTTTCTATATCTGGCACCCGACTCAGTGTGGAGTCTCCAAACCCAGCAGATCCCCGCCGTGCACTCTCCCGCTGCTCCTCCCGGAGGAGGAAAGGGAGTCTCCCCAGATCTGCCACTTGTTGGGTCCCTGCTGGAGGAGCAGTGGCCCGACTGGGCCACGAATTATGGTTTATGGCAACCCGGAGCTGAGAGCCCATGCCTCGGCTCCGTCTCTGCAGCCGGCTTTCCCACTCCAATACCTGGGTGCTTTTCTGCACTCAGGCACCCCCAGTCTTTCTGTGACCCTGAGGGTCCTGAGACAACACTGTCCCACGAGGGTTCCACCCCCAACATAGCCACTGGAGCTACGTCCCTCAGCAGAGCCGACTTCTAAAATTTCTGATTTTGTGCTCTGCAGCTCTATCACTTGCCAGAAGCAGCCGACGGAGGCCCCCTCCCCCGCCGTCTATCCTCCCAAATATCGCCTTGGATTCACTTCTCCTTAGGTCCTACCTTTCAGTAAGTGGTCGCTTTTCTGTTCAGAGAGTTGTTGCTATTCTTTTCTTCGATCTCCTGTTGAGTTTGTAGGTGTTCAGAATGGTTTGATCCCTATTCAGCTGAATTCCTGAGACCAGATGAAATCCAGGTCTCCTACTCCTCCACCATCTTTCTCTGGCCCCTCTGTTTCTGTCTTCTAAAGTAGCCAGTGCACAGTCTGTTTTCTTTCTTAAATTCCACATTAGTGAGAGCATATAGTATTTGTCTTTCTCCGACTGACTTATTTCACTAAGCATTGCCAATGGCAAGATATCATTCTTTTTGATGGCTGAGTAATATTCCATTGCATATATATACCACTTCTTTTGTGGTGTCCAGTCATCAGTCAATTGAACCAATTTCTTACATCATACAGAAAAATAAATTCAAAATGGATGAAAGACCTAAATGTGAGAAAGGAAATCATCAAAATCCTAGCGGAGAACACAGGCAGAAACCTCTTTGACCTTAGCCATAGCAACTTCTTACTAGCCTCAGTTTATTTAATGCTAAAATAATGGAGTTAAAAACCTGTAATAGTCTTTCCACAACTTTAATTCCCATATTCTTAGTGAATTCTGTGGTAATTCCCATTTCTAATAAAAATCATTTATAAATCCTGAAAAAATTTTTTGTTAAGGTCATAGGTCAATCCTTCTAAGAATCTGTGGAGTGGAATAACACAGGATGTTAGTGTGAGAAGTTAGAAAATAATGAGGATAAGTATAAGAGGATAAGTTATAGAAAGCCCACAGAGTAAGATGTATTGGTCTTAAAGTCTGAACTATATTTCATACTCTGTACTGAGAATTAGTTTCCGAGCACTGAAAATAATCATCTTGTCATCAATTATGTGAGCCTGGAGTAAACAAAGTCATCAAAGGTACTTAGCATTTCATCAGTGAAGAAGCTTTGCACATTTCTTTGTGCTTGTAAGAATAGAAGGATATTTTTCTAAATCTCATGGGCACATAGAACATAAGAAGGCTCATTTGATATGCTGATGATCAACTCTCTCAAGGTCCATACAAAATTAAGTGCAATTAAGACCAAATTAATGATGGTACTTAATGACAGTGAGAAATTAATTTTCCACAGTCTCCTCCATAGAACAAAATAGAAGTGGCTTTCAAATAAGTGTAAGCTCCTTATGAGAGCTTGTTTAAGAATGAGGTTTAAAACCTCTCACCACAGGGAAACAGAAGTCTCTATATATATTTGTTAGCTGTGCAAAGAAATGCAGCTGTGTCTATACAAGAATTGGACTAATCTCATTGAGAATGTGGGTTCTAAACTCAAGCTCCCCCACCTTCCTAGATACTTCAGGAAATTTGATTTAAAAAATACACATTTGTTTTTATAGAATTATTCACATAATTATTTTAGCCACTTCTCCTTGTCTGAAGCAACATAGAATTTTGTATATAATAATGAATAATGTCACTAGATAGACTAACTGTGACAATAAGCCTTAAAGACTGTATTTTTCTTATAGTCAGTAATACAAACATGAAATTTTAAAATTCATTATTTTCTCCCTAATTAATCTTCCATGTCTGGAAAAAAAGCACATTTATTTTTTTAGGTTTTGGAGCAGAAACAAAAGGACATATTTAATTGTAACATTTGTCAAGCTTACTATTTCTTAATCAAAAATCTTGTCCTATATATTATTTTTCAACAACTGATGTGATTGTTTGCCAGGAAAATGATAGTAATTATGAGAGTATAGAAGTGCCTGACTAAAGGAAACTTTAGTTATTATTCTCAATACAGCACTTCAAGCAGCTCAGAAATGCTTTTAATTTGAATGCCCAAAGAAGAAATTCAGAAATATCTGTGTTTATCTTAATGGAAGTGTTAAATCTCTCATAATAAACACATTTATAATCTCACCCCATTTCTTCAAAGGAGTGTGAAGAGACATAAAAGAATTCCATTAACCCTGAGTAGCAATTTTTGCCCAAACCATGTTTAGCAAAGTCTACTTTGGTGATCAGCAAGCTCAGGTACAGAAAAGTTAAGTGACCTATGTAAAGTCCATAGTAAGTCAGGGGAAGGAGCAGAACTAGAAGACACAACTAAATCCCAAAGCACCTTATCTTAAAGATACAGTTTATCATTCATTTGCCACAAGCAAGTAAAACAAGTTTGTTTTACATGTTTTTAACAAAGGATCTAACTCATTAAAAAATACAAAGCATATTTCTTTAAAGTCTAACAGTGATGGTTAATTATAAATGTCAACTTGGCCATAGCACCAAGATATTTGGTGAAACACTGGTCTAGATGTTGCTGTGAAGGTGTTTTTTTTAGATTTTGGACTTGTCAGCACCCACAATTGCATGAATCAGTTCTTAAAATCTCTCTATCTATCTGTACACACACAAATTATATATATATATATATATATATATATATATATACACACACACACACATAATAAATATGTAATTTATATATAAGATATATAATATAAAACTTTATTATATATCTTATTAATTCTGTTTCTTTGGACAGTCCTGACCAATACAGCCACCACTCCCACAACAGGAATAGAAAGCGCTAAGAATGAAGGAGGAGTATTTCGAATCTGTTAAGACAAGTGCTGTCCTAGCTTCTGAGGATGACATGTTGGTTTCTCACTGGTGTGAAACTTCACTTTTTACTTTCTTTTAAATGGAAAGAAATGACTAAAGTCTGAAAAGGCAAGGTTATTAGAGATTAAAGGAAACCAAAAGAAAAGACAACCAACTGACTAGAAGGGCAGAAAAGAAATCAAAAACTAGTGCCTCTGGTAAAGGGAATGAGAACATTTTACCAAAGCAATTATTGTAGTTTATAGAAATCTATTTGCATAAAATAGACTATTTCCACCTGAGATAGTTCTTGAGTTAAGAGACAGAGCTGGTTGTAGCCTGCTGTGTGCTGGTTACCCACTGGGGAAAGGAAATCTCTGATTTATAGTATTTGTCAATTTCTGTATTATAGGTAATTTCATCACGGCTAATTTCAAGCTACTAATTCAAAGTCACTGAACACAGACCCGGGAAGAAATGCACACTATTGACATTCATATACAATGAAAATTGCAAATTAAGAGCCCGTTTCATACTGCCCTATTTCTGAGCTAACACTATGTGGTTTAGTAGAAAATAGGAGTAAATGCTCACATTTTAAACATTGTCTTATTTCCCATCCTCTAAAGCAGATGGCTGACTCAGTTTACAACACCCTATGATAAAGGAAAATATACTCACTCCTTTTCTTAAGGGTGGGCACTGGGGAAAAAAAATTGAAGCAATGGTCTTAGCTCTACTGTGTGTATACAGAGGAGAGCAAATAAAATAGTGAAAAGTATTTGCTGTTTATACAACTACAGTTGAAAGTACAGGGAAGTCCTGTACTTCAAGTTCAAAGGAAGTCCTTGAAGTTGTGCTCAGATGCAAAACAAACAACAACAACAACAAAAATAAGCAAGAGTAAATGTGATAAGATATAACTAATGCCAACTATCCAGGCAGTTATGAACATTTCCTGCAGGGTATTTTGGGGGAGTAGGGCATTAAAAGCATCATTTCCTAATCTGCTATCACTTTTTCCTTCTAGAATTTTATCTCTATTTAACACATCACTATTCAAATGGAGAATGTCTTCATATTGATATGACCTATTTTTTCCAGGGGAATGATGGTCTATAGTGAAATACCATAATGGATTTACTCTGTTGAACAGCCCATTCACAACATGGAGGTAATGTTTATTTTCATTTTTCAAAAACTGGTCTGCATTTTACAGATTATTTTTGAAATAGAACAAATCAAACCAGAGTCATGAAATATGGTCATAGACTTTAAGTATTTTATTTTAGCTTCCCTTTGAAGAATCAAATCTTTTGATGCTTTTGATGACACAGAAATGGAAAAATATCACTTTTCAGTGCTTTTTGGTAAGGGGAATCAAAGATTGATTTTATGACTGTATTTGCACTGGCAATGCTCAGGGTGTGTATTTACCTTCAATATTCTTCCTCCCCACCCCAGCTGCCTGGTTCCACTCTGCTCCCTCCTCCTCTCCTAACAGCTGTTTTTTTTCTCACCTGCTAACCCATCAGTGAGCCATTTCTTACCTCCAGAGGGGAAAAGGCAAACTCTCAGATAGCTGGCTGGACACTTTAGACACCAACTTTAGAGCTAAAAAAGAAAAAAAAAATACCAGCGATAAAAGAGGGGTTGTCATTTAACTCAGAAAAAGTAAGAAGACTCCAGGACAGATATAATTTAAAGCAGGAAAATATTTCAATTTAAACAGGGCATTTAGTGAATTATCAGCCTGATTTTATGGACTTCTCAGAAAAAGAAATGTCTTGCATAAGAGGTAAGAATAGCTTCTTATGCTCTAGGCTTTTACATCAAAAGGAACACTTTAAATTTCCTATTGGCACACCTGACTTAAAAAAAAAATGAAACCAACCAGCCATGAAAATACATCTCACCATTTCTTCTTGGCTCAAAGCCTCCAGGTATTAAAGTCTATTTCTGTTAGAGTGCTTGCTTCATTAGGAAACTTTTCTATAACATCACTTTTTTTAAAAATCCTGCCTAACCTTTCTTGTTGAAGTAGCAACAGGATGGGGACATGGGGCTAAACCACTCTGCTGCACAGTTGAGAAAGAGCAGAAGGGGAAAACATGCATCCCCTTAAAAGCAGCAGGGACTGACCAGAAAACAGTATTTCTAGCTAATACACATCAAGGCTCTTCCTTAGCAATTAACGAATATTAATGTGGTGGGTTTGTGGGGAGGATTGGAATTGATTTCTTTTCTGGCTACCCTTAGCCCTTTTTTCTATCTTCATCTCAGTTTTTTAGTTAGACTTGAAAGACATCAATTTCAGTAATTACGAGCCTGTTAACAAAGACACATTATCAGATATTTCCCTAATCGAACTCTTAAATTTGCCTTTTTCTCACTGTTTCCAATCAAGAATCTGCCTTGCAGTTCAATTTGTCAGTCATGCAGCAAGCTGTGACTCAAAGCACACCTACCAAATTCCCAGATTTCACTGACTTCCCCAAAGTGTTCATATGTCATGGGTGGCTCCTCTCTCAAGGAACAATACAAAATTTTAAATATGCAAAACATGGGTAACTAAATGTATTTAAGTATAAATAAATAAAGCATAACAAAATCCAACTGTTACCCCAAAGGAAATTTGACAAGTTCTCCCTCCAAAAAGAAAGATAACTGTCACAAATTCATGAACTTTAATATAAAGGAGAAATAGTGAGTTCCAACAGTTAGAATTGGGAGCGACACAAGGTTGTGTTTAGAGACAGAAGTTATACAGGGTGGTGAGAGGGAGTGAGAGAACTCAGAAATCAGAGAAAAGATTTTATAAAATTTCTTTTTAAGACACATTTCCTTTTAAAACACACAGGGTAGATTATGTTAAGGGCTAGATTTTGTTAAAGAATAATTTTCAAAAAGAAGTCAAGTCACACTCTCGTATAAAATGAACACATATTAAAGATTTTATTTAATTCAATAATGAGGGAATTGATAAGATGTTGTATCCAGTTCAAAGGTTATATAATGGGGCGCCTGGGTGGCTCAGTCATTAAGCATCTGCCTTCAGCTCAGGCCATGATCCCAGGGGGATCTAGCCCATATCAGGCTCCCTGCTCAGCGGGAAGCCTGCTTCTCCTCTCACTCCCACTGCTTGTGTTCCCTCTCTCGCTGTGTCTCTCTCTGTCAAATAAATAAATATTTTTTTAAAAAAAGTTATATCATAAGGAGGATCATAAGGGAAAAGAGAGTAACTGTTAAAATAAATTTACAAAGAGATACAAAACTGGCTTTATCATGATGGGGAAGGAATGAAAAATGAATTTGTATGTCTATAGACAGAATTTGCATTGTTGTCAGTCATCTACAACTTAACTGAGTTGTATAATGGTTTGAAGATTAGAATCAGAAAACCTGATCCTCGCTGTCAGTAGGTTATTAAGTAGATCACCAACTTGCTAAAATACTGAGATAATTTGCATGAAGTATTATCATGGAGTCTCTAATGTAATAAGATCTCTATAAATGAATGATGGCAATTTTTATCAACAAGTGGAAAAGTGTTTTAAATGAAAGCACAAAGAAATGTCTGATAAATTCCTGTGCTATTTGGTATAGTTTTTTTTTTTTGTCTATTCTAACATCTTATTTCCATTTAATTTGTATTTGCAAGTTGAAATGTTCAAGATAGTAGAGATGAAGGTAGATGATCTCTGTGAATATATCATGCATGCAGGTATATTCTACATAGTCTCTTAGAATGCAAAAAAATGATGATATATATATATCATACCATATCAACAAAAGTTATCCAAATATTTCATTGAGTTCATTCATAGCAATTTTGGTATTAAAGCTTTTATGGACTGGATGTTTGAGTCCTGCAAAATTTATATGTTGAAATTTTGTGTTCCCCAATGTGTTGGTATTTGGAGGTAGAGCCTTTATAAATAATTAGGTTATAGGAGTGGAACCCTCATGAAAGGGATTAATTATCTGATATTTATTATTTATTTATTTATTTACTTAAAATTTTAATTCTAGTATAGTTAACATAGAGGGTTATATCAGTTTCAGGTGTACAATATAATGATTCAACAATTGTATACTCAGTGCTCATCGTGATAATTGTACTCTTAATTCTCCTCATCTATTTCACCCATTCCCCCACCCACCTCCCCTCGGTAATGCCCTAATTTTTTAAAACTGGCAAGACATGGGATCCCTCTCTCTGTTATCTGTCAAGTGAGGACACAATAAGCCATCAGTCTGCAACCCAGAAAAAGGGTTTCACCAGAACCCAACCTTGCTGGCACAATGGTCTCAGACTTCCAGCCTCCAGAACTGTGAGAAATACACTTCCATTGTTTATAAGCCACTGAGACTGTGATACTTTGTTACAGCAGCTAGAACTGACTAAAAGAAGGCTATTCTAAACTAACCACACTGGGTGGCTGTTTAAGAATGAAACCTAATTGTGTTGAACAGGTGCAGAAGGATAAGGACATGCCAGTGAGGTGAGGGGGATAGCTGTGGGGAGACCCTCAGGAGCAGGAGAATGACATTTGGGGTCAAACAGACCTGTAGTTGGATTCCAGTTTATCTTTTCTCTACCTGTCATGAGTTTGGGTGAGTTATTTTGTAACCCTAATGTTTCAGTTTCTTTCTCCATGTGTAAGGTCCAGTTGTATAAAAACGAAATGAAATCCATGGAAGTTCCCAAATTCTGTGGAACAGAAGCTTGAGAAAGACAATATGCTCCACAGCTTGATGTAAAACTGTGTGGGTGTGTGTGTTTAGATTGCATTTACTTAGATGTTTAGGGAGTTTGTTGAGAAGGATGGGTATTAGAGAGAAGGGGGTTCCAAGCCACTCTGGGCCTCCCATGAAATGAGATAACATCAAAAGGACGAGAAGTATCAATCAAGGGTAAAAACTCCATAATTTTATTATAGTAGATGTGCTCTTATCTAAGGTAACATTGATCATGAGTTGGAGCAGTACATTAAAATTATTTAAAGCAGAGAATCTTTAAAACTGATACACACATAGCTTTAAACATTTTGTTGTATATCAGGATCTACTTTACATTCATTTGCAAATATTGTGTTACAGAGTCAAGACTTATTTTTTGAATGTTGTTGTTGATCAAAATTTTACAGACCTAAAGTGGAATAACAATTTTCAGGACCTGTGCAGTTTGCTGAGTATAGGTACCTTCATAATGTTATAATTTTTCTTCCCAAATATTTACTGTTGTCTTGTTTATAGAGTGAATGCAAATTTTATGGGTCTTGAAACTCATATAATTGTGGAATCTGTTTAGGAAAACTAATACAGGAGCACCTGGGTGGCTCAGTTGGTTAAGCGTCTCCCTTAGGCTCGGGTCATGATCCCAGGGTCCTGGGATCGAGGTCTGCAGCAGGCTCCCTGCTCAGTGGATAGTCTGCTTCTTCCTCTCCCTCTCTGACCCCACCCCTCCTCCCCACACTCCCCTGCTCATTCTCTCTCTCTCAAATAAATAAATAAAATATTTTAAAAAAGAAAACTAATACAAATTTGTGGAAACAAAATTCGGTAAGAAAGTGAATATTTATTTAGAAGGAGAAAAATAATCAACAAATTAAAAATTTTCAAAGAGCTGATAAATACCACAAAATTACTAAATTGTCCAAAAGTAATTTTTTAATAATCAACTATTCAACATAAATCTATATTTGGTCCTAAATTTTAGGCTGCATAATTTTGATTACCTCTTCATGTGACAATACTTTTGTAATATCACTGATTGCAAAGAGAATACAAAAATCACTAATCTTTCCTTTAGAATTATTAATTGAAATTTTCTCTTTATTATTGAGCTTGCAGCTTTACAATTCATTACTGGTTATGGCATAAACATATTTAGCATTACTATCAAATTTATGTAGGACATTTTGAGTTTTCTAGAAAATTATTAATTTTAAATACTCTATGAATTGATGATACATATTAACCACGTTTTCAGTATGCTCTTGTGATTGTAAGATTATAGGATTTTTGACAGGTCTAAGGACTTGGAAGACTTTCTACAGACCAGCTTCTGGCTTTATACATTTCAGGTCTATCCACATACTACTGGTGCCAAGCACCACAAGACAAATTCCCATGCCTTTGTGATGCGTGGTGAGTCAGTACAAAGGACTGTAGTACTCTTCTTGGAAGTATTCTTACAGCAGGGTAGTTAACAATAACTTCACATTTGTAAAAAAAAATCTGACTTCAGACAACACAAATATACTGCATGAAACCCAAATGAATGTACACCCAACTGAACAACCGCTTAGCTAGATCTCAGTGTCTGCCCCATTCCAACATCACACACTTAAAGGTAAAGCACAATCAAGGGTAACTAGGAGTGGAACACACAGAGGTCTTAAACACTTATAATTGAAATATTTTGCTTCCACAAATTTTACAAAATCACATTGCTAGGGCCTCCCTCTGGACTTGAAAGGAACTTGCACAGATGAGAGACCCTAAAAACTAAGATTCATTTCCTTCATGTTACATCTGCCTCTTCCCATTATTTAGAAGCAATATTTTTTAAAAATAACTTTTTATTTATTCTTTCCAAGAATGCTATAATTTGTTTTTCATAGACAAAAATAATTCTTTTATTTAATAAAATTCCATTGATTTATGTAATATCTAATGGAATTACATATAAATAGTAATATGTATTACAAGTGCAGCATTTAGAAACAAATATAACCAATTCTGTGTGTGTGTGTGTGTAGGTGTGTTTGTGTGTGTGAACAAAGAGTGGTCTCTCTATATATACCACAGGATACTTAATATTCCACAATAAAAAGGAATAAATTTTTGATACATGGGACAACATGGATGATTCTTAAAATAATTATACTGAGTGAAAGAACTCAGACATCAAAAAGCACATATCATATGGTTCTCTTTATATAAAATTATACAAGATACAAACTACAGTCACAAAAAGCAGATAGTGGTTATCAAGCAGCCTGGAAGACATGTGTGGATATGATTATAATCAGGAAAGAGGCTACTTTTGAGTGTGATAGATATGTTCACTATCTTGACTGTGGTGACGGCTTCTCAGGTTTATATATGTGTCAAAGCTTATTACATTGTCCTCTTTAAAAATATTCAATTTTTTAAATGTCAGTTATGTCTCAGTAAAACTGTTTTAAAAATGTTTGGCCTGGGGGTGCCTGGGTGGCTCAGTTGGTTAAGCGACTGCCTTCGGCTCAGGTCATGATCCTGGAGTCCCGGGATCGAGTCCCACATCGG
The DNA here is from genome assembly GCF_003265705.2 of Callorhinus ursinus. NCBI lineage: Eukaryota > Metazoa > Chordata > Mammalia > Carnivora > Otariidae > Callorhinus > Callorhinus ursinus. Next base: position 86,675,801 of record NW_027397072.1, read on the forward strand.
GCTCCCTGTTTGGCAGGGAGTCTGCTTCTCCCTCTGACCCTCTTCCCTCTCGTGCTCTCTGTCTCTCATTCTCTCTCTCTCAAATAAATAAATAAAATCTTAAACAAAATTAATTAATTAAAAAAATAAATAAAAATGTTTGGCCTGCTTGCTAAAGGAGGAGCGGAATTATACACCAAAGACACTGTAGTCCTGGGTGTATAAGAAAAAAGAAAACTAATACAAATTACATATAAATAGTAATATGTATTACAGGTGCAGCATTTAGGAGCCAGGAGACAGTGCCTGGGTATAGATGCTGTTTCAGGGGAGGCTGAGTATAAATCTAGATGACAAGTGTGTTGATATGGGGGCACTCTACTATGACATAGAGTTTAAGACCCTGACAAGTTCTCCAGGTAAAGGATTTCATACACCACTGGGATGGCACCTAGAAGCTTGGAAGAAGCAATGTCCCACATTAAGTAGAGACTGTGGCAGACTGTGGAGGAAGGAATCAAAATACTCCAAGCAGTAGTGCTTATATGGGTCTATAAGTTCAGAGAACCTACCAGGTGACTTTCTTCCTAAATAATTCCCAGAGATACTCTGTGTACTAAGGCAATAAGAAATGTACAGGTGAATGGCCCACCATTATTCACTGGTAGTTCAAAAGCAGTTATTCTCTGTAGGAAAGGCATGATGGTAGGAGACACTGTGACAGAACTGGGCTCCCCAGTAACAGTGGAGATAGTATTTTGATTATCCCACATCCTGTTATAACTCTAAATGGACAAATCCAAGAACCATGACTGATAAAGGCATGGATGTCCCAAACTCAGACCTCTCAGGAATAAAGGATTGGGTCATTCCATGGGGCAAGACAACTTGACCAACTAGCCATAGAGAAAGGGAATCTAGGATGGGTGGCAGACGAGTTTGATAAAGAGTATCCACTATGGCCTCAGGAATGTAGTAATGGTGCTTGTAGTTTGTCCCAGAAACTCTTGTCTTTTAAGTTTCCTAGAAATTATGACTAACTGGAATCCTGAAGAAGCAGGGACTGGATGAAATAAACTCAATCTAAGAAAAAGGTGGATTTAAGTGATTCAAATTTTGGACTATAGTAGTTGCTATTGGTGTTCTGCTCAGATAAGGTATTGAGTGTTGGCTGACAATAGCTCTGAAGCTCTATTCTCCAGAGAACCGTCTCTTGCCGAATAGAAGCCACTTCACCAGCAACGCTACTCTCCCCTCACTCACCCCTAAAAGAAGCCACTTGTCAATGATTGGTTGACTTGGGGATGTAAAGGTTCCTTGACTCAATGTGGAAGCGATTTTTCAGTGCCATTAACAGGATGAACTGAGAGCCTATTCTCACTCACTTTCTTCCTCTTATCTTGTTTCTCTCACTTTCCTTCTCCAAAATTACTTACTCAAGAATCTGTCTCAGGCTCTGCTTTGCGGAAATTAGATGAAAGACAATGAGTTTCCACATTTTAGTTATGTTTCAGTTCTCAATTTCTTTTTAGATTCATTTTTTTTATTTAAAGATTTTATTTATTTGAGAGAGAGAGAGAGAGCACATGAGAGGGGGGAGGATCAGAGGGAGAAGCAGACTCCCTGCTGAGCAGGGAGCCCGATGCGGGACTCGATCCGGGACTCCACGATCATGACCTGAGCCGAAGGCAGTCGCTTAACCAACTGAGCCACCCAGGCACCCTCAGTTCTCAATTTCTTTAGAATTGTTTTACCCTGTCAGTCAATCTCCTGGAGGGTTACGTGATCAAATGTGTGGATTAACAAAGGCTGAACCTCAAGCAGACACTAGGGAAGCACTAAACCCAAGTAATAGTTTTAGCCTTTCACTCATAGAAACTTCCATGTGATATTAAATCAGGGGAAAAATAATTTAATTGGAAACTCTGTTTTCATTGGTGATAATGTGGTTTCATGAAAATTACATAGAAATAATCTTTGTATAAAAATCCTTTTATACAGAAAATGCTTTTTGTAAATGCTAAGTACATAAAATACTAAAATAAGAGCAATAAACTTTTCATTTGTGAGTATCAATTCCTCCCAAGGGAACACCATGGCTATTGCTTGATAGTGTGAAGTGCTCTGCTGTTGTCCCTTCATGGGTCAACTGTGCACAATATGGTGTGTCTCAAGGGAGCCAGATCTCATGTGGCCTGACATTTACATGTTATTCCAAAGAATTATTCATTGTTCAAATAATCTGTTAAAAATTATTAATAGGATGTGAAAATACTCCATTATAATCCACTTGGGCAATGCAGTTTGAAAATGATACTATATACTATATAGTAGCAAAGTTTCTGGATAAATAAACATATCTGTAAAGTCTATCAATTTTTGCCTTTCCTTAAAAAGTAAAAATTAGGCATAAACCATATATCCAATTAAGGTAGTTTTGTTTAATAAATTATGGAAAATTCAGTCCAATAAAGTACTTCGTGGCCATTAAAAATCAAGTTATGGAAAAATATGTGGTAATATGAGAACTCTGTGTCTTGACTGGGAAAATTAGTTTACAGAATAATACATAAACCTTAACATTTATACATATAAAAGTAAATTATAAGGTATACATATATGTGCATGTGTATGTGTGGGTGTGTATATACATGCACATATACATATATATTCACATATATGTATATATTAAATACATATTAAACATATTTATAAGCATAAATATATATTCAACAGATTTCTGCAGATTTCCCACCTGCAATTGGTACAGCCCTCTTTCTTTAGCACCCCTGTGCTTAATTAACTCATAAAATATTAGATTAAAAAGATTCCTAGTTATTAACTAGTGTACGTTCCTAGTCAAAACCACATATGTGATGTGGACCCATTTGACCTTCAGTGAAAATTCCAGTAGTAGTGAGTGCAAAATTGTACTTGGTGGCAGAACCAGATTCTTGTGGATTCTTCCTTGGGTAGTTTCTTTCCTCTTAACTGTTCTGATGATGATGACAATTACCCCAAATTATATTTCTCATGACTACCTTCAATTCATCTTCAGATTTTGCACTCAAAAGTACAACAGCCTCCAAAAACATTTCTTAAAATGTTGAACAATATACAGGTAAAATCCTTTTCTTCAGTGTGTCCCAATAAATGTTTGTTTCTTCAGCTGCACTAAAAAATAAAGCTGTGTTTGAAAACTTGTGGAGACACTGGACATAAGCTCACTGTCTGGAGGATTATAAGGAAGTTATTTCATATATGTTTTCTACAGTAAAAAGCCTGAACTGGCATGGAAGCTATAGAAAGCAGGAGAGAAAGAGAAAAAGAGGATCTATGAGTTTAAACCTAATTAGTATTTTTAGTAATAAAAAACATTATTTATGAGTGCCCTTAATACTTAAAAGAAAGTTATATTTAGAGGAAAACTTTCATAACTAGGCTAATAGTACCCTGAAGTTATTTGACAAGTCAGAACTCAGAGACCTGTTCTACTTAGCTTAAGAAAAAAAAAAAATCATTGTTTGTGGAGCACCCCTTCTGGGTGGGATAGAGTTGACTGCACCAGACAAGGTCCCTTTTGTAACCTTTAGGGAAAAAAACAGATAATTTACAAAGGATAATTTTAAAGGCTTTAGGGTGTTAGGGAATCACTGAAAACTAGATGAAATACAATTCCAGAGAGAAAAATTCTTCCCAGATGAGCTGTGAGTGAGATGTTGCTAGTTCTCTTCCTGCACACGTCACTTGCCAGTTATGGGCCTGAGCTGCAGTAAGTGGACTTAACCTTAAAAAGCCCTGGAAGGGGAGGGGGTGGAGGTGTGGAGAAAACAAACAAACTTTGAGCAGTCAAATGGGAATGGAGGGGAAGAAGGGGAAATTTGAGCAACCTGGAATAAGTGTCTCATTTTATTCATGAAATTCTTACTGAATTCTAAGCCTGCTCTGGAGGTTAGAGAGGAAAGGTAGGGCTCTCATGGTAGGCAGCATTCCAAAGACCTCTGTGGCTCCAAAATCCCATCCCTTGGTTAGTCCATCAAATCGCAATTTGGGTGCTACTGTGAGTGTACTTGGTATATGTAATTAAGGCTATACATAAACTGACCTTAAAGAAGGGAGATTATCTTGAATTATCCAAATGAGCCAATTGCAATCACCTAAACCCATAATATTAGAAGAGGAAGACAAAAGAGTCTGTCAGAAAAAATGTGGCAAAACAGGAATGCAGAGGGTAGGTGAGGCAGAAGGGAGGCAGGAGAGTGTCTAAACATGCAAGGACTTGGCCCATCACTGCCATCTTTAAAGACAGAGGGAGAGGGCCAATAAGCCAAGGAGTGCAGCACCCTCTCTAACTGAGAGTGACCCCGCCTGACAACCAGAAAGAAAACAGGAACCTCAGGTCTACAGCTCCAAGGGGCTAAATTATGCCATGAACTTGAAAGATTTTGTAAATGAATTCTTACCCAGAGCCTTCAGGAAGGAACAAGTTCAGCAGCCACCTTGCTTTTGGCCTTCTGAAGCCCAGAGCAAAGAAATACCTGAGCCATGCTGGGCCTAGATTTATAACCTATACCACTGTGAGATAAGTGGGTATTATTTTAAGATACTAAATTTGTGATTTTTTTTTATGACAGCAATAGGAATCAAATACAGATTTTGGTGCCACAAGTGGGGTGCTGCTATAACAAATGTCTAAAACTGTGGAAGTGGATTTGAAATTAGGCAGAGGGGAGTCTGGATGAATTCTGAGGATCGGGATAGACAAAGCCTAGACTGCCTTAAATAGAAATATATGTGGGGGGGGGACGGAGCAAGATGGCGGAGGAGTAGGAGACCTGGATTGCGTCTGGTCTCAGGAACTTAGCTGGATAGGGATCAAACCATTCTGAACACCTATGAACTCAACAGGAGATCAAAGAAAAGAATAGCAACAACTCTCTGAACAGAAAACACCCACTTTCTGGAAGGTAGGACATGCGGAGAAGTGAATCCGAGGCAATATTCAGGAGGATAGACGGCGGGGGAGGGGGCCTCTGTCGGCCGCTTCTGGCAAGTGATAGAGCCAAGGAGCTACAAAATCAGAACTTTTAGAAGTTGACTCCGCTGAGGGATGTCGCTCCAGTGGCTAAGCGGGGGGAGAACCCTCATGGGACAGTGTGGTCTCAGGACCCTCAGGGTCATAAAAAGACTGGGGGGCCCTGAGTGCAGCAGAGCTCCCGGGTATCAGAGCGGGGAAGCCAGCTGCAGAGATGGAGCTGAGGCGTGGGCTCTCAGCTCGGGGTGGCCATAAACTGTGATCCGCGGCCCAGTCGGGCCACTGCTCCTCCAGCAGGAACCCAAGAAGCAGCAGAGCTGGAGAGACACCCCTTCCTCCCCCGGGAGGGATGGCGTGGGACCATACCACAAGGATCTGCTGGGTTTGGAGACTCCACACGGGGTCGGGTGCCAGAGATAGAAATGCTCGGTCACAGGCTGGGTGAGCACGGAGTGTGGCCGGAGACCGGGGAGACAGGAGTGACTGACTGCTTTTCTCTGGGGGCGCACTGAGGAGCGGGGCCGTGAGTTCTCGGCTCCTCCAGGATGGAGATTGAGAGGCTGCCATTTTCACTCTCGTCCTCCAACACTATACAGAAAGCTTGCAGGGAACAAAAGCTCCCAAGAGAAAACCCAAGCAGATTGCTTAGCCCAGACCGGCAAGGGCGGGGCAATACCACCTCCGCAAAGACGTTTGGGAACCACGGCAAAAGGCCCCTCCCCCAGAAGATCAGCAAGAACAACCTGCCAAGATCAAGTTTACCGATCAATGAGAACTGGAGAACACCAGCGCTAGAGGAATACAGCACATAGAATTCATGGCTTTTTTACCATGATTCTTTAGTCTTTCAAAGTTAATTTTTTAAACTGTCTTTTTAAAAATTTTTTTCCCTTTTCAACCAACAGCTTATCAATCCCTTTTTTTAAAAAGCATTTTTATTTTAAATTTTTGAGTCATATTCTATCCCTTCATAGTAGTTACCCTTATTTTTGGCATATATATATAAGTTGTTCTCGCTTTAAAATTTTGAGATACAGTTTCTTCTAACATATCAAAGTATACCCTAAATCTCTAGGGTATGGCTTCATTCCAATCTCCTGCCTGATCACATTCTCTTCCCTTTTTTTTCTTTTGTTCTTTCCTTTTCTCTAATCCTCTTCTTTATTTTTTCAAACACCTTCTTATCAATTCCTTTTTTAAAATTCTTTATAATTTTCATCTTTATAGTCATATTCCATCCCTTCATCATATCAACCCTTATTTTGTACATATATAAATCTTTCTTTAAATTGTTAGGAGGCACTTTCTTCTAACAGACCAAAATACACCCAAAATGTAGTGTGTGGCACTGATTTATACACCAGCCTGATCATATTTGATCATATTCTGTTTTTTATGGTTTTGTTCTGTTTTTGTTTGTTTTGTCTTTTTTCTTTTTTCCTTTTCTTTCTTTTTCTTTTTTCTTTCTTTCCCTTTCTTTTCCCCTGGTTTCAGGTCTTTTCTGATTTGTTTAGAGTATATTTTCTGGGGAAGTTGTTAACCTGATAGCATTTTGTTCTCTCATTCATCTATTCTCCTCTGGACAAAATGACAAGATAGAAAAAATCACCCCAACAAAAAGAACAAGAAGTAGTACCATCTGCCAGAGACCTACTCAATACAGACATTAGTGCGATGTCGGACCTAGAGTTCAGAATCATGATTTTAAAAATAATAACTGGGCTTGAAAAAAGCATGGAAGTTATTAGAGAAACTTTCTGGAGAAATGATAAAACTAAAATCTAATCAAGTCGAAATCAAAAAGGCTATTAAGGAGGTGCAATCAAAAATGGGGGCACTAACTGCTAGGATAAATGAGGTAAAAGAGAGAATCAGCGATATTGAAGACCAAATGATAGAAAATAAAGAACTTGAGAAAAAGAGAGATAAACAACTACTGGATCACGAGGGCAGAATTCGAGAGATAAGCGATACCATAAGACGAAACAACATTAGAATAATTAGGAACCCAGAAGAAGAAAGAGAAAGAGAGGCAGAAGGTATATTGGAGCAAATTATAGCAGAGAACTTCCCTAATGTGGGGAAGGAAACAGGTATCAAAATCCAGGAGGCACAGAGAACCCCTCTCAAAATCAAAAAAATAGGTCAACACCCCGACATCTAATAGTAAAATTTAAGAGTCTCAGAGACAAAGAGAAAATCTTGAAAGCAGCTCGAGAGAAGAGATATGTAACTTATAATGTTAGAAACATTAGATTGGCAACAGACCTATCCACAGAGACCTGGCAGGCCAGAAAGGACGGGCATGATATCTTTAGAGCACTAAACGAGAAAAATATGCAGCCAAGAATAATATATCCAGCTAGGCTGTCGTTGAAAATAGAAGGAAAGATAAAAAGCTTCCAGGACAAACAAAAACTAAAGGAATTTGCAAACACAAAACCAGCCCTACAAGAAATATTGAAAGGGGTTCTCTAAGCAAAGAGAGAGCCTAAAAGCAGCATAGATGAGAAAGGAACACAGACAATATACAGTAACAGTCATCTTACAGGCAATACGAAGGCACTAAATTCATATCTTTTAATAATACCTTGAATGTAAATGGGCTAAATGCCCCAATCAAAAGACACAGGCTATCAGATTGGATTAAAAAACAAGACCCATCAATATGCGGTCTGCAAGAGACTCATTTTAGACCCGATGACACCCCCAGATTGAAAGTGAGGGGTGAAAAACCACTTCCCATGCTAATGGACACCAAAAGAAAGCTGGGGTGGCAATCCTTATATCAGACAAATTAGATTTTAAACCAAAGACTGTAATAAAAGATGAGGAAGGACACTCTATCCTACTTAAAGGGTCTATCCAACAAGAAGATCTAACAATTGTAAATATCTACGCCCCTAACATGGGAGCAGCCAGTTATATAAGGCAATTAATAAGAAAAGCAAAGAAACACTTTGACAACAATACAGTAACAGTGGGGGATTTTAACACCCCCCTGACTGAAATGGACAGATCATCTAAGTAAAAGATCAACAAGGAAAGAAAGTCTTTAAATGAAACACTGGACCAAATGTACTTCACAGACATATTCAGAACATTCCATCCCAAAGCAACGGAATACACATTCTTCTCTAGTGCCTATGGATCATTCTCCAGAATAGATCACATCCTAGGTCACAAATCAGGTCTCAACTGGTACCAAAAGATTGAGATTATTCCCTGCCTATTTTGAGACCACAATGCTTTGAAACTAGAACTCAATCACAAGAGGAAAGTTGGAAAGAATTCAAATACATGGAGGCTAAAGAGCGTCCTACTAAAGAATGAATGGGTCAACCAGGAAATTAAAGAAGAATTTAAAAAATTCATGGAAATGAATGAAAATGAACACACAATTGTTCAAAATCTTTGGGATGCAGCAAAGGCAGTCCTGAGAGGAAAGTATATAGCAATATAAGCCTTTCTCAAGAAGCAAGAATGGTCTCAAATACACAACCTAACCCTACACCTAAAGGAGCTAGAGAAAAAAGCAGCAAATGAAGCCTAAACCCAGCAGGAGAAGAGAAATATTAAAGATCAGAGCAGAAATCAATGAAATTGAAACCAAAGAAACAGTAGACAGATCAACAAAACTAGGAGCCAGTTCTTTGAAAGAATTAACAAGATTGAAAAACCCCTGGCTAGACTTATCCAAAAAGAGAAATGACCCAAATCAACAAAATTATGAATGAAAGAAGAGAGATCACAACCAACACCAAAGAAATACAATTATAAGAACATATTATGAGCAACTATATGCCAGCAAATTAGATAACCTGGAAGAAATGGATGCATTCCTAGAGATGTATCAACTACCAAAATTGAACCAGGAAGAAATAGAAAACTTGAACAGACCTAAAACCACTCAGGAAATTGAAGCAGTCACCAAAAATGTCCCAACAAACAAAAGCCCAGGACCAGATGGCTTCCCAGGGGAATTCTACCAAACTTCTAAAGAAGAATTAATACCTATTCTTCTGAAACTGTTCCAAAAAATAGACATGGAACAAAAACTTCCAAACTCATTTTATGAGGTCACCATTACCTTGATCCCAAAACCAGACAATGACCCCATCAAAAAGGAGAATTACAGACCAATATCCTTGATGAACATGGATGCAAAAATTCTCACCAAAATACAGGCCAATAGGATCCAACAGTACATTAAAAGGATTATTCACCATGACCAAGTGGGATTTATCCCTGGGCTGCAAGTTTGGTTCAACATCTGCAAGTCAATCAACGTGATACAGTACATTAACAAAAGAAAAAACAAGAATCATAAGATCCTCTCAATAGATGCAGAAAAAGCATTTGACAAAGTACAGCATCCTTTCTTGATCAAAACTCTTCAAAGTATAGGGATAGAAGGTACATACCTCAATATCATAAAAGCCATCTAAGAAAAACCTACAGTGAATATCATTCTCAATGGGGAAAAACTGAGAGCTTTCCCACTAAGGTCAGGAACGCGGCAGGGATGTCCACTATCACCACTGCTATTCTACCTAGTACTAGAAGTCCTAGCCACAGCAATCAGACAACAAAAAGAAATCAAAGGCATCTAAATCGGCAAAGAGGAAGTCAAACTCTCACTCTTTGCAGATGATATGATACTTTATGTGGAAAACCCAAAAGACTCCACCCCCAAAACTGCTAGAACTCATACAGGAATCCAGTAAAGTAGCAGGATATAAAATCAATGCACAGAAATCAGTGACATTCCTATACACCCACAAGACAGAAGAGAGACAAATTAAGGAGTCAATCATTTACAATTGCACCCAAAACCATAAGATACCTACGAATAAATCAAACCAAAGAGGTAAAGGATCTGTACTCAGAATACTATAAAATACTCATGAAAGAAATTGAGGAAGACACAAAGAAATGGAAAAACGTTCCATGCTCATGGATTGAAAGATCAAATATTGTGAAGATGTCAATGCTACCTAGAGCAATCTACACATTCAATGCAATCCCCATCAAAATACCATCCACTTTTTTCAAAGAAATGGAACAAATAATCCTAAAATTTGGATGGAACCAGAAAAGACCCCGAATAGCCAGAGGAATGTTGAAAAAGAAAAGTAAAGCTGGCGGAATCACAATTCCGGACTTCCAGCTCTATTACAAAGCTGTCATCCTCAAGACAGTATGGTACTGGCACAAAAACAGACACTAGATCAATAGAACAGAATCGAAAGCCCAGAGATGGACCGTCAACTCTATGGTCAACTCATCTTCGACAAAGGAGGAAAGAATGTCCAATGGGAAAAGGATAGTCTCTTCAACAAATGGTGTTGGGAAAATTTACAGCTACATGCAGAAGAATGAAACAGTACAATTTCCTTACACCATACACAAAAATAGACCCCAAATGGTTGAAAGACCTAAATGTGAGACAAGAGTCCATCAAAATCCTAAAGGAGAACACAGGCAGCAACCTCTTTGACCTCAGCCACAGCAACTTCTTCCTAGAAACATCACCAAAGGCAAGGGAAGCAAGGGCAAAAATGAACTATTGGGACTTCATCAAGATAAAAAACTTTTGCATAGCAAAAGAAATAGTCAACAAAACCAAAAGACAACCGACAGAATGGGAGAAGATATTTGCAAATGACATAACAGGTAAAGGGCTAGTATTCAAAATCTATAAGGAAATTATCACTCAACGCCCAAAGAACAAATAATCCAATCAAGAAATGGGCAGAAGACATGAACAGACATTTTTCCAAAGAAGACATCCAAATGGCCAACAGACACATGAAAAAGTGCTCAACATCCCTCGGCATCAGGGAAATCCAAATCAAAACCTCAATGAGAAACACCTCACACCAGTCAGAATGGCTAAAGTTAACAAATCAGGAAATGACAGATGTTGGCGGGAATATGGAGAAAGGGGAACCCTCCTACACTGTTGGTGGGAATGCAAGCTGGTGCATCTACTCTGGAAAATAGTATGAAGGCTCCTCAAAAAGTTGAAAATAGAGCTACCATACGATCCAGCAATTGCACTACTGGCTATTTACCCCAAAGATACAAATGTAGGAATCCGAAGGGGTACGTGCACCCCAATGTTTATAGCAGCAATGTCCACAATAGTCAAATTGTGGAAAGAGCCAAGATGTCCATCAACAGATGAATGGACAAAGAAGAGGTGGTATATATACACAATGGAATATTATGCAGCCATCCAAAGGAATGAGATCTTGCCATTTGCAATGATGTGGATGGAACTGGAGGGTGTTATACTGAGTGAAATAAGTCAATCAGAGAAAGACATGTATCATATGACTTCACTGATATGAGGAATTCTTAATCTCAGGAAACAAACTGAGAGATGCTGGAGTTGGGGTGGGGTGGGAGGGATGGGGTGGCTGGGTGATAGACATTGGGTAGGGTATGTGTTATGGTGAGCACTGTGAATTGTGCAAGACTTGAATCACAGATCTGTACCTCTGAAACAAATAATGTAATATATGTTAAGAAAAAAAAAGAAGATAGCTGGAGGGGAAGAATGAAGGGGGTTAATCGGAGGAGGAGACAAACCATGAGAGATGATGGACTCTGAAATACAAACTGATGGTTCTAGAGGGGAGGGTGTTGGGGGGATTGGTTAGCCTGGTGATGGGTATTAAATTAAAGAGGGCACGTTCTGCATGGAGTACTGGGTGTTATGCACAAACAATGAATCATGGAACACTACATCAAGAACTTATGATGTAATATATGGTGATTAACATAACAATAAAAAATTTAAAGGGAAAAAATAGAAATATATGTAGAAATATGGACATTAAATATCCTGCTCATTAAGAGCTGAACAGGAAGTAAGGCATATATTATTAGAAACAGGAATCTTTGTTACACATCAGCAGATAGCTTAGAGGAATCATGCCCTGCAGTTATAGGGAAAGCAGAATGTGTAAATGATGAAATTGGATACTTAGCTGAGGGAATTTCCAGCAAGTGTAGTAGGGTCTGTCTGGTTTCTTCTTGCCAGTTATAGTAAAATGCAAGAAGAGGAGAATAAAAGGAATATCCACTAAAAAAAAAATGTCATCAGGACTTGATAATTTAGGAAATTCTTAGTATTCTCAGATGACAGAGATGCCTGGAAAGTGTGCTCTAAAGAGAAAGTTGAGGGTGTGACTCTATAATCTTTCCTTGAACACTCGAAAGATCAAAAGGCAAGAGGGAAACAATGGAAGAAGAAGAAAGGCAGGTCAGTGAAAGTCAGATTTAAAGTGTGAGAAGGCCTTCAATCACAGTTTCTGGTTTTGAAGTTGGAGAAATGGGGCCATAAGCCATGACCTGTGGGTAGGCTCTGGAAGCTGAGAACAACCCTCAGCCAAGAGCCAGCAAGGAGACCTCAGTCCTAAAACCACAAGGAGTTGAATTCTGCCAATAATTTGAATGAGACTGGAAGTGAATTATCCACTTGGCTAGGCAATATCTTGATTTTGGTCTAATGGGATCTGGAGCATAGAAACAAGACAGGCCTGCCAGATTTCTGAGATGTAGAACTGTAGTATGGTAGATTTCCTTTGTTACTAGCTGCTAAGTTTGTAATTTGTTACCCCAGCATTAGAAAACTAATACACGTCTGGAAGGCAGAATAAAACCCTGCATGGTCTTGCAAAATTAAGATACAGAAGCCCAAACCAGAGGAAGGGCCTTGCTTCAAACACATGGCTCAACTCTCTAAATACATCTTACAATTTGTGAAGCTGTGTAGAGTGGAGACCTAAGAGCTATGCTGAGAGCATCGAGAGGGAAGAGTTGGATCCCCTGCAGCCTTTCAGGGCTTCATAGACAGAAGTACTAGAGCCTCAGTCAAAAGTCCTTGTAGCAGAGGTAACGGAGGATGACTGAATTTAATTCAAGCTGTAACTCAGCTCTAGTTTATTTCAATTACTGATCAGGTAAGCATAGTCTCTATGCTTACTAAGAAAGGAAGGATCCTCTTTGTTGGAAGGCAACATCATCAGGACCCCCTGTAGTTTTATATGCACAATGTCTGGTAGAAAAATGTAAAAATACATCTAGAGACATATAAAACATAACCACGAATCAAGAAAAAGTAAAAGTAAATGTAAATATACAGTGATCCAGATAATGAAGCAGTACCCAAGGAATTTTAAAATAACTGTGATTGATATGTTAAAGAAGGGGAAAAAGTGGAGAAAATAGATGAAAAGAGAAAGAAATTTTACAAAACGTTAGAAAATGTAAGAATCAAAGGATATTCTAGAAATGAAATATGTAACAATGAAAATTCAGAATCCAGTGGATAGGGCGCCTGGGTGGCTCAGTCAGTTAAGCATCTGTTCAGCTCAGGTCATGATCCCAGCATCCTGGGATCAAGTCTCGCATCAGACTCTTTGCTCAGCGGGGAGCCTGCTTCTCCCTCTGCCTTCTGCTCTCGCTGCTTGTGTGCTTTCTCTGTCTCTCTGAGAAATAAATAAAATAAAATCTTAAAAAAAAAAAAAAGAATCCTTGTGGCACCTGGGTAGCACAGTAGTTAAGCGTCTGCTTTCGGCTCAGGTCATGATCCCAGGGTCCTGGGATCGAGGCCCGCATCAGGCTCCCTGCTCAGCAGGAAGCCTGCTTCTCCCTGTCCCACTCCCCCTGCTTGTGCTCCCTCTCTCACTGTGTCTCTCTCTGTCAAATAATAAATAAAATCCTTAAAAAAAACAAATCCAGTGGATAGGTTCAACCTCAGAATATAATAGATTACAGGATCAGGAAACTAAAAGATTCAAGGAGAATATCCAAACTGAAGAAGAGAGAGAAATACTGGAAAAACAGCTGAATATAGCCTAAATCCATGTGAAATAAGCTGCAGAGGTCTAACATACTTGCATGTAGAAATCTCAGGATGAGAGGAGAGTGAAGGCAGAAAAATTATTATTCAAAAGATGATAACTAAGAATTTCAGAAATTTTTGAAAGACGTTGGCCCAGAGATTCATTAAGTTTGGCAAACACCAAGAAACAAATATTAACACACATGCACACACACACACACACACACAATTAGCACATCTAAGTCAAAATGCCAAATACCGAAGTAAAAGTAATCAGATTAAAAGGAAACAGTATCGGGGCACCTGGTGGCTCAGTCAGTTAAGCGGCCAACTCTTGATTTCATCTCAGGTCATGATCTCAGGGTCCTGGAATAGAGCCCCACCTTGGATTCTGTGCTCAGTGGGAAGTCTGCTTGAGGATTCTCTCCCTGTCCCTCTGCCCCTCCCTCTGCTCATACTCTCTCTCTCGCAAATAAATAAATGAATCTTTAAAAATAAAAGGATACAGTATCTTCAATGGAGGAATAATAAAGTGAGTAACTGAGTTCTGAGAAGAAATGACAGAAGCTAGAAGAAGCCAGAAGAAAAGTTATACATTTTTTTTAGAAAAAGTACTAGAGCAGAAAAAAAGAGCTGCTAACCTAAAATTAGCCACCCAGAAAAATAACCTTCAAAAATAAAAATGAAAGAAAATGTTTCACATAAATGAAAGCTGAAAGAAGTAGAAACCAGGAGACTCACACTGTAAGAATATCAAAGGAAATTCTTTAGACTGCAGGAAAATGATATCACCTGAAAGCACAACCCCTCAAGAAAGAATAAGGAGTACAATACTTGACAAAAATGTGTGTAAATATAACTAATATTGACTTTTCAGAGATATAGGTAACTTATGTAACTAAAAAATATGCATAAACTAAAATACCTGACAAAGCTGATGTGACAACAACAGGGTAAATGTTAATTAAAGGTTCTGAGGTTCAGAGGTGCCTGGGTGGCTCTGTTGGGTAAGCATCCAACTCTTAGTTTGGGGTCGGGCCATGATCTCAAGGTCATGGGATCCAGCCCCTCATCTGGCTCTGTGCTGGGCATGGAGCCTACTTGAGATTCTCTCTCTCCCTCTCCTTCTGCCCCTCCCTTTTCCTGCTCTCTCTCACTCTCTCTAAATAAATTAATTAATTAATTAAGGTTCTGAGCTTCTGGCAATGCAGACATAGAGGTAAAAGTAAAACTTTATATTCTAATGTAAAAAGTCAAGGACATATGTGGCAATATATATGGTAATCACGAAAATAATAGTAAAATAATGGATTTCCAGCAAGTTGATAGAAGAAAATGGAATTATAACAAATATTTGATAATCCTTAAAAAGGGCAAGAACTAAGGAAATGAAGAATATAAAAGAGATAGGCCAATTTCAAAAAAATATGTAAGAATGTATAAACCTACATGATGATTCAGTGGATCCCCTATTACAGACCTACTCCTCTAGCTCCATCCAGTTCCGTGACTCTTTTCGTGTGGGATTGTCTATGGAAAGAAAAGTCCCAAATGGCCAGAAAGTATTCACAACTTCCAGAGCAGTGGAACACTTACCATGTTCTTTCATGGATATGCACACCCCCCAAATCTGCTGCAGGAAGTAAGGTTTCTAACCAAGACTAAAGTTTTTTTTTTAATAAACTTTTCATTTTAGGGGCATTTTATAACATTACAGAAAACTGCAAAAATAGCACTGAGAATCCCCATAGAGTCCACACCCAATTTCCCTACGTCTTGCATGAGTGTGGTACATTTGTTACAACCAATGAACCAATATTGCGCTATTATTAACTAAAGCTCATATTTTAGTTTTTACCTAATGTCCCAGGATTCCATCCAAGACACCACATTGCTTTTAGTCATCATGCCTTAAGCAACTCTTGGATTTCACGGTTTCACTTTTCTGGTTATTGAAGACCATGACAGTTTTGATGAGGACTGGTCAAGTATTTTATGGAAAGTCTCACAAGTGGGATTTATTAAGTGTTGTTCTCATGATTATATTGGGGTTATATGGTTTTTTGGGGGAAGACGATAGAGGTAAATTGCCATTCGCATATTGTCATTTTAAATGTACCTACTATCAACATGACTTAGGGCTGGTGAGGTTGACATCAGGCACTACTCTAAACTTACTCTTTGAACCCCCCCTTTACATACTGCCCTATTTGAAAGAACATCACTGGGCACCTGGGTGTCTCAGTCAGTTAAGCGTCTGCCTTCAGCTCAGATCATGATCCAGGAGTCCTGGGATCAAATCCCATGTGTGGCTCCTTGCTCAGTGGGGACCCTGCTTCTCCCTCTTCCTCTGCTCTTCACCCCCCCACTTGTGTTCTCTGTCTCAAATAAATAAATAAAATCTTTAAAAAAATGAAATAACGTCACTGTGTACAGCCCACACTCAAGGGGTGAAGACATATATATGATCCACAAGCTTGAGGGCAGAGAATCTCCATACATTATTTGGTATTCTTCTGTATGGAAAATTTATCTCTCCCCCATTTACTTATCTATCTATCATCTAGCTAGCTAACTATCATCTATCTATTCAATTATTATATTAGCATGGACTCATGGATATTTATTTTATACTTTGGGCTATAATACATAAGCTTTTATATATTGTGTGCAAAATATATTCCAGCTTTGACCACTGGAAGCTCTTTTAGTTGGATCCTGTATGTCTTTGACATAATCCATCACTGTGGGTTTGGGTTTTTATTTAATTATTTAAATTTTTTTTCAAGGACTTCCTCACTTTTTAGTGCTAAAAACTGCTCAAAGCTCATTGTGTATGTTTCTTGCCTTTCTCTTAGAATCCTCTGTCTCTCTAAGAAGCTCTGCTTTTTTGGTCTTTGTTTAGTTTATATTATAGAATGATCTTAAAAACCAAGTTATGAGTGGTAGAGGTATTCATTACTACTTGGATATTGCTGGTTTTAGAACCTCTCAACTGAAAGAGCAAAGAACTCCAGCATACAGAATTATCTATAATTATTTCTGTATGCAACCAAGTATATCTATTTTAAGCTAAACATGAGTTCCTACTGATGTCTTCAACTCTAATGCATTACCATGTGGATCATTCTAGACTACTCACTTGCTTTTCTGTGACCTGCTACTCCAACAGTGAGAAACTTGGAACCCATCATCTGTCCTTTATGTGTTTATTTGCTTGATCCTAGTATACATTTGTAATGGTATCAGAATTGTTAACCCAAGCCCCATGGGAAACAATTTTGTCAAGTAGGGTGCCGTGCTATGTCCAGTTTATCTTATTTATGTTTTATACAGCCCACTCACTTGCAAGGTCAGAAGAGTTTCACCTACCTCCCTGACTGAGGTTCCTATATTTTTAATACAGCTAGATTGTTTTGTCACATTGTGCATTCACTCCCCAAAGTCCTAAATCTTCTAAATAATTTTTATTTGAATTTATTGAGGTCCATTCACTCTTTGTGCTATAAAGTACTATGGGTTTTGAAAAATGTGTAATCCAACAATTCAGTACCATATATAATAGTTCCAATGCCAAATAAAATCCCTATGCTTTACCTGTTAACTACCCCTCCTTCTTCCATACCCATGGCAAACAGTCATCTCTATAGTGTTGCCTTTACCAGAATGTCATATAATTGGAATCCTATATATGTAGTATTTTCAGACAAACTTCTTAATTGTAGCAATATGCATTTAATATCCGTCTATGTCTTTTTGTGGCTTGATAGCTTATTTGTTTTAATCACTGTATAATATTCCATTGGATAGATGTACCATACTTTCTTTATCTATAACCTATTAAAGAATATTATAATTTTTTCAAGTTTGGTAAGATTATAAATAAAGCTGTTAAACAAATTCATGTGTAAGTTTTTATGTGAACATACATTTTAAAGCAATTAGGTAAATATTTAGGAGTGTGATTCCAGGATAATATGATAAAATTGTATTTAGCTTTATAAGAATCTGCAAAACCGTCTTCCAAAGTGGCTCTACTGTTTTGCATTCTCATCATGAGTGAATAAAAATTCCTGTTGCTGGGAGGGAGGAGCAAGATGGCGGAGGAGTAGGAGACCTGGATTTCGTCTGGTCCCAGGAATTCAGCTGGATAGGGATCAAACCATTCTGAACACCTACAAACTCAACGGGAGATCAAAGAAAAGAATACCAACAACTCTCAACAGAAAAGCGACCACTTTCTGGAAGGTAGGACATGCAGAGAAGTGAATCCGAGGCGATATTTGGGAAGATAGATGGCAGGGGAGGGGGCCTCCGTCTGCCACTTCTGGCAAGTGGTAGAGCTGCAGAGCACAAAATTGGAACTTTTAGAAGTTGGCTCCACCAAAAGATGTCGCTCCAGTGGCTAAGCAGGGGGTGGGCAAGGTGGAACCCTCACGGGGCAGTGTGGTCTTAGGACCCTCAGGGTCACAGAAAGACCAGAGGTGCCTGAGTGTGGCAGAGCTCCCAGGGATCAGAGCGGGGAAGCTGGCTGCAGAGATGGAGCCGAGGTGCGGGCTCTCAGATTGGGGTTGCGATAAACTGTGATCTGCGGCACAGTCGGGCCACTTCTCCTGCAGGGACCCAATAAGCAGCAGATCCAGGGAGACTCCCCTTCCTTCCCCTGGAGGAGTGGTGTGGGAGTGCACTGCAGGGATCTGCTGGGTCTGGAGACTCCACATGAGGTCGTGTGCCAGAGATAGAAATGCTCGGTCACAGGTTGGGTGAGCACAGAGTGAGGCCAGAGACCGGGGAGATGGGAGTGACTGATTGCTTTTCTCTGGGGCTCACTGAGGAGTGGGGCCCCAAGTTCTCAGCTCCTCCAGGGCAGAGATTGGGAGGCCACCATTTTCACTCTTGTCCTACAAAGCTGTACGGAAAGCTTACAGGGAACAAAAGCTCCCAAAAGCAAACCCGAGCAGATTACTTAGCCTGGACCCAGCAAAGGCGGGGCAATTCCGCCTCCAGCAAAGACATTTGGAAACCACAGCAACAGGCCCCTCCCGCAGAAGATCAGCAGAAACAGCCAGCCAAGACCAAGTTTACCGATCACTGAGAACAGCAGAAGGATTCTTTAGTCTTTCAAAGTTAATTTTTTTAACTGTCCTTTTTTTTTTACTTTTTCTTTTTCCCTTTTTCAACCAAAATCTTATCAATCCCTTTTATAAAAAACATTTTTATTTTTCATTTTTGGAGTCATATTCTATCCCTTCATAGTAGTTAATCTTATTTTTGGCACATATATATATAAGTTGTTCTCTCTCTACAACTTTGAGATACAGTTTCTTCTAACATCAAAATATACCCTAAATTTCTAGTGTATGGCTTTGTTCTAGCCTCCTGCCCTGATCACACTCTCTCCCTTTTTTTTCTTTTTTTTTAAACCCTCTTCTTTTTTTTTTCAACCAACTTCTTATCTTATCAATTCCTTTTATAAAATTTTTTGTAACTTTCATCTTTACAGTCATATTCCATCCCTTTATCGTATTAACCCTTATTTTAATATATATATATATATATATATATATATATATATACATACATTTTTCTTTCTTTAAAATTTTGGGAGGCACTTTCTTCTAACAGAACAAAATAGACCCAAAATCTAGTGTGTGGCATGAGCCTAATCATATTTGATTATATTCTGTTTTTTTGTTTTGTTCTGTTTTTGTTTCTTTTTATCTTTATCTTTTTCTTTTTTCTTTCTTTCCCTTTCTTTTCCCCTGGTTTCAGGTCTTTTCTGATTTGTTTAGAGTATGTTTTCTGGTGACGTTGTTACACTGTTAGCATTTTGTTCTCTCATTCATCTATTCTCCTCTGGACAAAATGACAAGATAGAAAAAAATCACCTCAACAAAAAGAACAAGAGGCAATACCGACTGCCAGGGACCTATTCAATATGGACATTAGTACAATCTCGGACCTAGAGTTCAGAATCATGATTTTAAAGATACTAGCTGGTCTGGAAAAAAGCATGGAAGTTATTAGAGAAACCCTTTCTGGAGAAATAAAAGAACTAAAATCTAACCAAGTTGAAATCAAAAAGCCTATTAATGAGGTGCAATCCAAAATGGAGGCTCTAACTGCTAGGATAAATGACTCAGAAGACACAATTAGTGATACAGAAGACCAAATGATGGAAAATCAAGAGGCTGAGAAAAAGAGAGATAAACAACTACTGGATCACAAAAGCAGAATTTGAGAGATAATTGATACCATAAGATGAAACAACATTAGAATAATTGGGATCCCAGAAAAAGAAGAAAGAGAGAGAGGGGCAGAAGGTATATTGGAGCAAATTATAGCAGAGAACATCCCTAATATAGGGAAGGAAACAGCCACCAAAATCCAGTAGGCACAGAGAACGCCTCTCAAAATCACTAAAAATAGGTCAACACTCCGACATCTAATAGTAAAACTTACAAGTCTCAGAGAAAAAGAGAAAATCCTGAAAGCAGCTCGGGAGAAGAGATATGTAACCTACAATGGTAGAAACATTAGATTGGCAACAGACCTATCCAGAGAGACCTGGCAGGCCAGAAAGGACTGGCATGATATATTCAGAGGACTAAACGAGAAAAATATGCAGCCAAGAATACTATATCCAGCTAGGCTGTCATTGAAAATAGGAGAGATAAAAAGCTTCCAGGACAAACAAAAACTAAAGGAATTTGCAAACACAAAACCAGCCCTACAAGAATTATTGAAAGGGGTCCTCTAAGCAAAGAGAGAGCCTAAAAGCAACATAGACCAGAAAAGAACACAGACAATATACAGTAACAGTCACCTTACAGGCAATACAATGGCACTAAATTCATATGTTTCAATAGTTACCCTGAATGTAAATGGGCTAAATTCCCCAATCAAAAGAAACAGGCTATCAGATTGGATAAAAAACAAGACCCATCATATGCTGTCTGCAAGAGACTCATTTTAGACCCAAAGACACCCCCAGATTGAAATTGAGGGGGTAGAAATCCATTTACCATACTAATGGACAACAAAAGAAAGCTGGGGTGGCAATCCTTAGACAAGACAAATTAGATTTTAAACCAAAGACTGTAATAAGAGATGAGGAAGGACAATATATCAGACTTAAAGGGTCTATCAAACAAGAAGATCTAACAAGTGTAAATATCTCTGCCCCTAACGTGGGAGCAGCTAATTATATAAGACAATTAATAACAAAAGAAAAGAAACATATCGACAACAATACAATAATAGTGGGGGACTCTAACACCCCCCTCAATGAAATGGACAGATCATCTAAGCAAAAGATCAACAAAGAAATAAAGACTTTAAATAACACACTGGACCAAATCAACTTCACAGATATATTCAGAACATTCCATCCCAAAGCAAAAGAATGCACAATCTTCTCTAGTGCCCATGGAACATTCTCCAGAATAGATCACATCCTAGGTCACAAATCAGGTCTCAACCAGTACCAAAAGAGTGGGATCATTCCCTGCATATTTTCAGACCTCAATGCTTTGAAACTAGAACTCAATCACAAGAAAGTCAGAAAGAACACAGATACATGAAGCTAAAGAGCAATCTACTAACGAATGAATGGGTCAACAAGGTAATTAAAAAAGAATTTAAAAAATTCATGGAAACAAATGAAAATGAAAACACAAATGTTCAAAATCTTTGGGATGCAGCAAAGGCAGTCCTAAGAGGAAAGCATATAGCAATACAATCCTTTCTCAAGAAACAAGAAAGGTCTCAAATACACAACCTAACCCTACACCTAAAGGCACTGGAGAAAGAAGAGCCAATAAGGCCAAACGCAGCAGGAGAAGAGAAATAATGAAGATCAGAGCAGAAATCAATGAACTAGAAACCAAAAGAACAGTAGAACAGATCAACGAAACTAGGAGCTGGTTCTTTGACAGAATTAACAAGATTGATAAACCCCTGGCCAGACTTATCAAACAGAAAAGAGAAATGACCCAAATCAACAAAAACATGACTGAAAGAGGAGAGATCACAACCAACACCAAAGAAATACAAACAATTATAAGAACATATTATGGGCAACAATATGCCAGCAAGTTAGATAATCTGGAAGAAGTAGATACATTCCTAGAGATGTACAACTACCAAAACTGAGCCAGGAAGAAATAGAAAACCTGAACAGACCTATAACCACTAAGGAAATTGAAGCAGTCATCAAAAATCTCCCAACAAACAACAGCCCAGGGCCAGATGGCTCCCCAGGAGAATTCTACCAAACATTTCAAGAAGAATTAATACCTATTCTTCTGAAACTGTTCCAAAATATAGAAATGGACGGAAAACGTCCAAACTCGTTTTATGAGGCCACCATTACCTTAATCCCCAAACCAAAGATCCCATAAAAGAAGAGAATTACAGACCAATATCCTTGATGAACATGGATGCAAAAATTCTCACCAAAATACTAGCCAATAGGATCCAGCAGTACATTAAAAGGATTATTCACCATGACCAAGTGGGATTTATCCCTGGGCTGCAATGTTGGTTCAACATCCGCAAATCAATCAATGTGATACAATATGTTAATAAAAGAAAGAACAAGAACCATATGATCTTCTGAATTGATGCAGAAAAAGCATTTGACAAAGTACAGCATTCTTTCTTGATCGAAACTCTTCAGAGTATAGGGATAGAGGGTACATACCTCAATATTATAAAAGCCATCTATGAACAACACACAGCAAATATCATTCTCAATAGGGAAAAACTGAGAGCTTTCCCCTAAGGTCAGGAACACAGCAGAGATGTCCACTATCACCACTGCTATTCAACATAGTACTAGAAGTCCTAGCCATAGCAATCAGACAACAAAAAGAAATCAAAGGCATCCAAATCATCAAAGAAGTCAAACTCTCGTTATTTGCAGGTGATCTGATACTTTATGTGGAAAACCCAAAAGACTCCACCCCAAAACTGCAAGAACTCATACAGGAATTCAGTCAAGTGGCAGGATATAAAATCAATGCACAGAAATCAGTGGCATACTTACACACCAACAACAAGACAGAAGAGAGAGAAATTAAGGAGTTTATCCCACTTACAATTGCACCCCAAACCATAAGATACCTAGGAGTAAATTGAACCAAAGAGACAAAGAATCTGCACCCAGAAAACTATAAAATACTCATGAAAGAAATTGAGGAACACACAAAGAAGAGGGAAAAAGTTCTATGCTCATGGATCGGAAGAACAAATATTATGAAGGTGTGAATGCTACCTAGAGCAATCTACACATTTAATGGAATCCCTATCAAAATACCATCCATTGTTTTCAAAGAAATGGAACAAATAATCCTAAAATTTGTTTGGAACCAGAAAAGACCCCGAATAGCCAGAGGAATGTTGAAAAAGAAAAGCAAAGCTGGCGGCATCACAATTCCAGACTTTAAGCTCTATTACAAAGCTGTCATCATCAAGACAGTATGGTACTGGCACAAAAACAGACACATAGATCTATGGACCAGAACAGAGAGCCCAGAAATGGACCCTCAACTCTATGGTCAACTCATCTTTGACAAAGCAGGAAAGAATGTCCAATGGAAAAAAGACAGTCTCTTCAAGAAATGGTGTTGGGAAAATTGGACAGCCACATGCAGAAGAATGAAACTGGACCATTTCCTTACACCACACACAAAAATAGACTCCAAATAGTTGAAAGACCTAAATGTGTGACAGGAGTCCATCAAATCCCAAAAGAGAACACAGGCAGCAACCTCTTCGATCTCAGCCGCAGCAACTTCTTCCTAGAAACATTGCCAAAGGCAAGGGAAGCAAGGGCAAAAATGAACTATTGGGACTTCATCAAGATAAAAAGCTTTTGCACAGCAAAAGAAACAGTCCACAAAACCAAAAGACAACCGACAGAATGGGAGAAGATATTTGCAAATGACATATCAGATAAAGGGCTAGTATCCAAAATGTATAAAGAACTTATCAAACTCAACACCCAAAGAACAAATCTAATCATGAAATGGGCAGAAGACATGAAGAGAAATTTTTCTAAAGAAGACATCGAAATGGCCAATAAACACATGAAAAAGTGCTCCACATTGCTCGGTATCAGGGAAATGCAAATGAAAACCTCAATGAGTTACCACCTCATGCGAGTCAGAACGGCTAAAATTAACAACTCATGAAACGACAGATGTTGGCGAGGATGGAGAGAAAGGGGAAGTCTCCTACATTGTTGGTGGGAATGCAAGCTGGTGTAGGCACTCTGGAAAACAGTATGGAGGTTCCTCAAAAAGTTGAAAATAGAGCTACCCTACAACCCAGCAATTGCACTACTGGGTATTTATCCTAAAGATACAAATGTCGTGATCCGAAGGGGTACGTGCACCCCAATGTTTACAGCAGCAATGTCCACAATAGCCAAACTATGGAAAGAGCCAAGATGTCCATCGACAGATGAATGGATAAAGAAGATGTGATATATAGATAGATGATATAGATATAGATATAGATATAGATATAGATATAGATATAGATGATATATATGCAGCCATCCAAAGGAATGAAATCTTGCCTTTTGCAACAACGTGGATGGAACTAGAGGGTATCATGCTAAGCGAAATAAGTCCATCAGAGAAAGACATGTATCATATGATCTCACTAATATGAGGAATTAATCTCAGGAAACAAACTGAGGGTTGCTGGAGTGGTGGGGATGGGAGGGATGGGGTGGCTGTGTGATAGACATTGGGGAGGGTATGTGCTATGGTAAGCTCTGTGAATTGTGCAAGACTGTTGAATCACAGACCTGTCCCTCTGAAACAAATAATACATTATATGTTAAAAAAAAAAAAGATAGTAGGAAGGGAAAAATGAAGGGTGGGAAATCGGAGGGGGAGACGAACCATGAGAGACTGTGGACCCTGAGAAACAAACTGAGGATTCTAGAGGGGAGTGGGTGGGGGTATGTGTTGGCCTGGTGATGGGTATTAAAGAGGGCATGTACTGAATTGTGCACTGGGTGTTATATGCAAATAATGAATCATGGAACACTACATCAAAATCTAATGATGTAATGCATGGTGATTAACATAACATAATAAAATTAAATTTAAAAAATAAATAAACAAAATCCCAAACAGTGACATTATTTGCAGAATCCTAGCCCATATCAGTAAGATCAGTTTGATTCAAGTTCATGTGCCTCCCATGATTACACCATGCCCTTAATATTCATTCCCTAACATTTTCCCCAGATTTCTGGCTGCATAAATTAGAAAACCTAAGCAGTTCCTTTGGAGTGGAGTGTACCTTCTCATGGATCACACTTTGTATGTCACCTTTAAGGGCCTGCTGGGACTTGAGCTATTTATAGATCAAGAGGCAAAGAGGGGTGGTGGGATGGGTCCTAAGGAGAATCAGCATTATCTTACAAGGCAAGTGTCAGTACAATTTCCTCAGACAAAGCCGGGTTAATCCCCTCAGTTGGAGGTGGAGATTTCTTCTGCTGGGTGTGGAAAGGCTGCTTCTACTGGCAAAGACCACTCATAAGAATTCAGGAGCTCAATGTCCACATTTCCATCAGGATCTTCCCACACATCCAAATTTTAGGATCCCATTCCTTCCAGTCAATACCCTCTCTCTATCAATATATACTCCAAGAGGCTAGGAGTTCAGTGTGCCTTGCAATTCAGCCAGTTGTGGAATGAGCTTCCAGGTTTGGTTGACAAGAATCTCAGCCCAGCAGCTTAAGGAGATTAAGCGTCTCTTTCAGGGTAGACATAGAAATTTTCAGGTCAGTTATGCAGTACTTGAGCTGGGTTTTCAAATCCCTGACCTCATCTCTTTCTTTTCCCACTTTGTCCAGTGACATTAGGAGCAACCAGCCAGTCTCATTATTCTTGTTAATTTGGTAAAAATGTTAAAAAGTATCATATATTTGTTCACTGAAATCCTTACTTCTTTTAAGTGTTTGATTAAGAGTATCTAATGGCGATGTTTTGTGTATTTACTGCCAGATCATTCCATGGATTATCTGTGCTCTCTTTTACTACTGGAAATAGAGTCATGAGTGTCCTTAAACCTAATTGGATTAGAGAGATTCAGAAACCCCAGAACTAATTTAGAAAATTTACTCTTAAAATTTTGTTCATATACTGGGTGCCTGGGTGGCTCAGTTGGTTAAGTGACTGCCTTCGGCTCAGGTCATGATCCTGGAGTCCCGGGATTGAGTCCCACATTGGGCTCCCTGCTTAGCAGGGAGTCTGCTTCTCCCTCTGACCCTCTCCCCTCTCATGTTCTCTCTCTATCTCATTCTCTCTCTCAAATAAATAAATAAAATTTTAAAAAAATTTGTTCATATATATATATGAACAAACTTGTCAGATTCCCCAAATATATGTATATACACACCACATATATGTCAGCAAGCTGGAGATTCAGGAGAGCTGATGGTGTATTTTCAGTATAAGTGTTGTTTTTTAAACCCCAAAAAACCCCCAATGTTTCATTTCTAGTCTGAAGGCAAGAAAAACTGATGTCCCAGCATTACCATCAGGCAGGGGGAATTCCCTCAGGGGAGAGTTCCTTCAGTGGATTGGATGAGGCCCACCTATATAGCGGAGGGCACTGCTTTACACAGTCTACCAATTAAAATGTTAATCTCATGCAAAAACACCCTCATAGACATGTTTAAAATAATGTTTGACCGAATATTTGGGCACTCCATGTCCAAGTCAAGTTGACACATAAAATTCACCATCATGCCACACAACCTCAAAATCTCATCCTGAGATTTTGCTTTCTAGGACCAATCCTGCTATTGGCTCTTCTAGCCTGTCTTCCCAGAAAGCACAAAAGTCTGTATGCTTCTAATATGTTGTGAAATGAAATCATGTGGATGTTGGAATGACAGCAAAGCTGAGGGAGGCCAGGAAGGAAGGAGAGCAGCTATTGAGCTGACCACTGCTTCATATCAAGAACAACTGATTACTGGATTTTATGGGACAATCTCGCAAGACACCTTATAAACTTATGCATTGCAGGTTGTCAGTCTGGTGAGAAGAGTGAAGAAGTTTCATCCCCTGGCCTAGGTTCCCCTTGATCAAAGACATGCCCAGATCTTTAGCAGTAAATCCTAAGAAAGACCTCATTAGGTTATTTTTTTTTTACTTTTTAAAATGTACATGATGTAATGTCTTCCCAACTAATGTAAGATGGGTAGAATATGGTAGAGCTGCTGACATGTTTTGTGACTCCAAATAAATTAACACAATTGAAAGAAAAGTCCATTGCCGAAAATGCAGTAGAGATGCAAAATAAATTTGCAAGTCACGTGTCATAGCATTACCAATATGACTAAAACTTTGTGTAAAATAACTAAAAAGTAAAGTAAGGGGGAAAGACTTACAAATGAGATAAGAGTAATGATAAATTTCCATGTGTGTATAGATGAAGTATATGTTTTATTTATATTATTTTGACAGTTTCCATCCCAGAATACCAAAATGTTCCTTTCCTAAATTAAAACTAATTAAAAGCTATTTAAAGAACTATATGTAACAACAAAACAACAGATTTAGAACTACTCAGTAGAGAGACTCAAGCAACTGAAAAGAGAAGTTATAAAAAACATTCTAATTACAATAATGTAAATCACCACAAAAATCATTCTAAGCTTGTTTTTAATAATACATTTTGTTGGCCAAATATAATCTTTATTAACTAGCTATGTTTGCCTTTGGATTAAGCTTCAAATTTCTTTTGAGGATGAAATGCTGCTTATTAAATAGTTTTACTTACTTATTAATAAAATTGTGTTATGTACCCATGGATGAGAAAATAAAATCTTTGTATAGTATTTCATCCTAGGTTTCAACATCAGGCTTCACAGCAGGACTAGTTTTGCTAATTAGGTGACTGGCCCACAATTCCACAGGGTCACTCTTGACTAAGTTGTTATCAAATCCACCACAGTAAGACAAACCCAGACACCAATATTTGGTTGTACTAAGACTATCTAGGGACTCACTTTCCAGCTCAGGGATTATATGGAACTTGGACATGAAAGACATCAGGGACTTCAGTTGAGAGGTACCACATGAATGGTGACAAATAGAGCTGTTACACAAATAAAACATTCCTAAGTGTGATGACACTAGAAAGTCTAGTCTTCTAAAGACTGAGCAAGAAGAAAGTTATCCAGGGTCTCAAATCTATATTCTAAAATGGTGACCACCTTCATTTATCAAATCCCTAGGCCCAAGGTCAGATACTCCATCCTATCTGATGTGGATGGACACTCATTCTCTTCAACTAGTCAGAAATCCTTGTCTGGTATTCCACATCAGATCCTTAAAATCCCAAGCGATTGTTTTTCTCATTGCATTCTTACCTAGAGTTTTAATCACACTAGAAAAAAGAAGTTGCAGATGCATTTTTACCTTGAAAGTTAGTGACATTTTTTTATATCATTCTTAATGTAGGAAAAAGTTTTTTAAAATGGACTCAGCTCTATCTATACTGCTTTCTTCCAAATTCAATAATATCAGAAACTGGAAATCTCAATCTACTATGGCCATATATCTGTTAAAAACACCCACTAGCACCTACAATTGTTGAGCAGTTTGCCACTTAGGATCATTCATAATATCTCAATCACTCTTCACAAATATTTTTAATGGGATATGATCTCCATCTTGCATAGGAGAAAACTGAAGTTGCCTGAAGACAAGCATACAGATTTGGTACTTTATATATTTTTAGAGTTTTTTCACAGGCAAAGCTACATTTTTATAAAGTGTTATAATCAAATAAATGGCCAGTATTTCAACATCCTGCAAAGAAAATCTATTTTTGAATCACGTGTGATATGAACATTGCTGACTGGCTATAGGAATAATTGCATTCCACCCTGACTTAGATAAGTTTCTTTAGGATCTGTGCTGGGGGGGGGGGGCAAATGATTTATTGAAAGAAAATTCTCAGGAGGAACTTGTAAAACAAATGAGAAACGCAAGATAGAACAGTGGAAGAAGCTAAGCAAAAATATGGGATTAGCTGACATTTACCCTCAGCGAGATCCTATAGGGAGCCCTGGAGCCTAAAAAAGTATAATAGAGTTGTCCTGCCTCGAGGCAAGGACATAAGGGCTTTAAAGTCCTATTTTGATAATTCTTAGGTGTTTGGGGGCAAGAAAACTTTCATAACCTAAAGCAGTTACCCAGAGAAGAGTGCAATCATTTGTTCTTAACCTCCCAATACTCATGGTAGCCAGAGATGGGTACACTGTCTCAAACGGTATCTGGGAAGGACATCAAGAGTGTCCACTATTTGGGTGCCTGGGTGGCTCAGTCGTTAAGCGTCTGCCTTCGGCTCAGGTCATGATCCCAGGGTCCTGGGATCGAACCCCACATCGGGATCCCTGCTCCACAGGAAGTCTGCTTCTCCCTCTCCCACTCCCCCTGCTTGTGTTCCCTCTCTCGCTGTCTAGCTCTCTCTCAGTCAAAAAATAAATAAAATCTTTGAAAAAAAGTGTCCACTATTCATCTGAATGACAAACTATCAGCAAATTTCATAAAGTTGAGAGGACAACTGTTGAAGAGCAATACATGACAATTTTGTCAGATTGTTAGATTATGGATTAAATGGTAGGTAAATCTGTCTAAACAATTCCACACTCAGAGCTCAGAAATGCCACAGTAACAAACCGATTAGCAAGTCCCTGTGATGTATTTTTCACAAGATAAAGGTCAGCCACTTTCGGTCTCAACACACCTACCATGACCCATTATTGGTGAGGATGGTACAATGAGAGAAGGCTTATGAACCCTGTCAGCAAAACTGTGGACAAGCCAAAAGGAACAGAAGCTCTAGCTCATTTAATTCCTACTCCTGTGCTGCTTGCTATGAGTCAGAGAGGACATCACTTACTGAGAATCACTTATATAGTAGGTTCTCCCACAGCAATCCTTTTGTTTAATTTACTTATCTATATCTGCCTGCATGCTTATTTCCTTTCCAACAGAGCAATTTATTTATGAGGAATGTCTTACCAGGGCAGTCAAGAAAGCATGAAACTTAAGAGAATTTAAGCAGGAAATTGGTGATGAGATGGCTATGAACCTGAAGAGGGCATAACAAGGAGTCTTAGAGATTGTTAGCAGCAAGAGTCTGCCCCCTAGTCTGGTTGAAGGGTCGGGAAAAGTAGTGGCTTATCAGCTCCCAGATGTCCTGGTTGCTTGAGAAAACATACTACAGAAGAAGGGGCTGTCTGAGAGAAGCTGGGACTATAAAGAGGACACAGCCACCCTGGAGATACCACATGCATAAAAGAGGGGTAAATACCTGAGTGCATCCAAAAGAAAAATATTTTAAAGCAGAACAATATGCCAGAATGGTGTCAGGTGCTTCAGGGAACATGTGAAGGTAAGTTATAGAAGAATTGTATTATGAATACGATTTGTAGCAGGACAGAATCTGGAAATATTAACTAAGACCCCCTTATTTCTTTCACTATAATGGTCTTCCTTCTGTCATGGATTCAATAGCTTCCTTGTCTCAGCAGGCCTTCATTTGCCAGATGGGAGAATACAATACAAACTTGGTGAAGCAATGATGTCAACTAACTTTTGAATATAATTTTTAAAAAATTTCTAGCAGAATCATAATATCAAAAGCTTACTATTTGAGAATTTTGAGTTTTTTTTAAAATATCAAGACTCAAAGCCTAAGTATTCTTCATGTGCAGTTCTTTTTAAAGACTTTTTGAAGATAATTACCATTATATGTCCTTAAGTGACTTGTGCAAATACCTTCTCCTCCACCCATACACATACCTTACCAAGAGAAGATTAAAACTTCCTTGTGGGTAGAGGGAGAATCTTCCAGTAATGGTGCCAGAGTAGGTAGGTATGACCTCCTACAGATAATTATCAGAAAACTTGGATGAAATATGAACAACAATGGACTAGAAAGGTGAAAATTCAGAATCTGAAGGAGAGGTTAATTTTGGAAAAATTGCCACTGCAACAGATAAGTAGTGGTTTCTCTAATTTTTACCTGAGGGCCTTCTACAATCCCCATGACTATAGTTGTGGTAAAGCACACCATTATCAGCTTGAGGTGGCAGAGGACAAAATCAGGGCTGGAAAAAAAAAAGTTAGGAACTTTATGGGAAGTCCTGGAAACAATGTAGCCACAGGAGTGGTGAGATCCATAATGTGAGTATAAACTTCACCCAAATCCCTACCTGACTGCTAAAATATACATGCATAGGAAGACCCCAGGGGATTCACTTAAAAGGTACACAGAGACCATAGAGACATATATCTTTGAAATAGAGATTTATGAGTTTTCTGTATTATTAATTGATTTCACAAATCCATGCACAACATAAATGTAAAGGGGAACAGACTAAAAAGAGGCAGAAGCTAGAAACCATAGGAACTTAGTATACTTATTGTGTACCACAGGGGACAGAGCTTGAGATTTGAATCCAGGCAAGTTCATTGGTTACCTAAACAATGATGCAACAATCCTCAGATTAAAAAAAAAAAATCTGGAGTCACTAAAACGTATTATCTACAGTGTCCAGTGAAACCAAGTCTACAATGAAAGCAAACAACACTAGATATGCATACAGACAGGAAAATATAACCTATATTCAGGAACAAATAACAACCAATAAAAACTGAGCCTCAGTAAGGGCAGATTTAGTAAAATTTATCAAACAAAGTTTTCAAAGCAGTGATTATAAATACGTTTCAAATAATCAAAATAAAAATGGTTTCAATGAGTTAACATATAGGGAATCTTAGAAAAAAAATGGAAATTAAATACATAAAAATTCTAAATACAAAAAGTGTAATAACTATATAAAATTAACTCAAAATGCTCAAAAACAGATTGAACATGGCAGAAGAAATAATTGGGATACTTGAAAATAAATCCACAGAAACGATCCAATCCAAAGGCCAGAGGAAAAAAGATCACAGATAAAAGTGAACACTTATGGGATAATATCAAGCAGACCAACAGAAGTGTGATTGGAGATCCAGAAGAAGCCAGTAGAGGAAGCAAAAGGGCAGAAATAAAATTTGAAGATATCATGGCCAGAAATCTACCAAATTGGTTAAAAAATGACTTGGAATTTTAAAAACTTAATAAATCCCAAGTAGAGTAGAGCAATCCACTCCTAGGAAATTGCAGTTCAACTGGCGAAAGTTGAAAATAAAGAGATAATCTTAAAAGTACTGATGAAAAATTATATATTACAAATGTCAGAATAATTATATAATTAGTGACTGATTTCTCAGGAAAAAAATGGTGTCCAAGAGGCATAAAAACGATATATTTGAGGTGCTAGAAAAACTTTTAAAAATTAACCGTGTAGGGCTATAACCAAAAAATTATGTCTTTATTCAGTAAATTATCATTCAGAAATGAACACAAGAGAAATACATTTTTATATAAGCAAAAACTAAGGAACTTTATTGTCAGCAGATCTGCATTATGAATCATGCTACAGGAAGACATTTCAGGCCTAATGATACCAGATAGTGATAGAATCTATATCAATAGATGAACAGACCTATAACCACTAAGGAAATTGAAACAGTCATCAAACATCTCCCAAGAAACAAAAGCCCAGGGCCAGATGGCTTCCCAGGGGAATTCTATCAGACATTTCAAGAAGAATTAATACCTATTCTCCTGAAACTGTTCCAAAAAATAGAAATGGAAGGGAAACTTCCAAACTCATTTTATGAGGCCACCATTACCTTGATCCCAAAACCAGACAAAGACCCCATCAAAAAAGAGAATTACAGACCAATATCCTTGATGAACATGGATGCAAAAATTCTCACCAAAATACTAGCCAATAGGATCCAACAGTACATTAAAAGGATTATTCACCATGACCAAGTGGGATTTATTCCTGGGCTGCAAGGCTGGTTCAACATCCGCAAATCAATCAACGTGATACAATACATTAACAAAAGAAAGAACAAGAATCATATGATCCTCTCAATAGATGCAGAAAAAGCATTTGACAAAGTACAACATCCTTTCTTGATCAAAACTCTTCAGAGTATAGGGATAGAGGGTACATACCTCAATATCATAAAAGCCATCTATGAAAAACCTACAGCGAGTATCATTCTCAATGGGGAAAGGCTGAGAGCCTTTCCCCTAAGGTCAGGAACGCGGCAGGGATGTCCACTATCACCACTGCTATTCAACATAGTATTAGAAGTCCTAGCCACAGCAATCAGACAACAAAAAGAAATCAAAGGCATCCAAATCGGCAAAGAGGAAGTCAAACTCTCACTCTTTGCAGATGATATGATACTTTATGTGGAAAACCCAAAAGACTCCACCCCAAAACTGCTAGAACTCATACAGGAATTCAGTCAAGTGGCAGGATATAAAATCAATGCACAGAAATCAGTGGCATTCCTATACACCAACAACAAGACAGAAGAGAGACAAATCAAGGAGTCTATCCCATTTACAATTGCACCCAAAACCATTAGATACCTAGGAATAAATCTAACCAAAGAGGCAAAGGATCTGTACTCAGAAAACTATAAAATACTCATGAAAGAAATTGAAGAAGACACAAAGAAATGGAAAAACGTTCCATGCTCATGGATTGGGAGAATCAACATTGTGAAGATGTCAATGCTACCTAGAGCAATCTACACATTCAATGCAATCCCCATCAAAATACCATCCACTTTTTTCAAAGAAATGGAACAAATAATCCTAAAATTTGTATGGAACCAGAAGAGACCCCGAATAGCCAGAGGAATAATGAAAAAGAAAAGCAAAGCTGGCGGCATCACAATTCCGGACTTCCAGCTCTATTACAAAGCTGTCATCATCAAGACAGTATGGTACTGGCACAAAAACAGACGCATAGATCAATGGAACAGAATAGAGAGCCCAGAAATGGACCCTCAACTCTATGGTCAACTTATTTTTGACAAAGCAGGAAAGAATGTCCAATGGAAAAAAGACAGTCTCTTCAACAAATGGTGTTGGGAAAATTGGACAGCCACATGCAGAAGAATGAAACTGGACCATTTCCTTACACCTCACACAAAAATAGACTCCAAATGGTTGAAGGACCTAAACGTGAGACAGGAGTCCATCCAAATCCTAAAGGAGAACACAGGTAGCAACCTTTTCGACCTTAGCCGCAGCAACTTCTTCCTAGAAACATCGCCAAAGGCACGGGAAGCCAGGGCAAAAATGAACTATTGGGATTTCATCAAGATAAAAAGCTTTTGCACAGCAAAAGAAACAGTCCACAAAACCAAAAGACAACCGACAGAATGGGAGAAAATATTTACAAACGACATATCAGATAAAGGGCTAGTATCCAAAATCTATAAAGAACTTATCAAACTCAACACCCAAAGAACAAATAATCCAATCAAGAAATGGGCAGAAGACATGAACAGACATTTCTCCAAAGAAGACATCCAAATGGCCAACAGGCACATGAAAAAGTGCTCAACATCGCGCGGCATCAGGGAAATCCAAATCAAAACCTCAATGAGATACCACCTCACACCCGTCAGAATGGCTAAAATTAACAAGTCAGGGAACGACAGATGTTGGCGGGGATGTGGAGAAAGGGGAACCCTCCTACACTGTTGGTGGGAATGCAAGCTGGTGCAACCCCTCTGGAAAACAGTATGGAGGTTCCTCAAACAGTTGAAATTAGAGCTACCGTTCGATCCAGCAATTGCACTACTGGGTATTTACCACAAAGATACAAATGTAGGGACCCGAAGGGGTACGTGTACCCCAATGTTTATAGCAGCAATGTCCACAATAGCCAAACTGTGGAAAGAGCCAAGATGCCCATCGACAGATGAATGGATAAAGAAGATGTGGTATATATACACAATGGAATATTATGCAGCCATCAAAAGGAATGAGATCTTGCCATTTGCAACGACGTGGATGGAACTGGAGGGTGTTATGCTGAGTGAAATAAGTCAATCAGAGAAAGACATGTATCACATGACCTCACTGATATGAGGAATTCTTAATCTCAGGAAACAAACTGAGTGTTACTGGAGTGGTTGGGGGTGGGAGGGATGGGATGGCTGGGTGATAGACATTGGGGAGGGTATGTGCTACGGTGAGCGCTGTGAATTGTGCAAGACTGTTGAATCACAGATCTGTACTTCTGAAACAAATAACGCAACATATTATAAGAAAAAAGGAAAAGAAGAAGATAACAGGAGAGGAAGAAAAGGGGAGTATGTCAGAGGGGGAGACGAACCATGAGAGATGATGGACTCTGAAAAACAAACTGAGGGTTCTAGAGGGTAGGGGGGTGGGGGGATGGGTTAGCCTGGTGATGGGTATTGAGGAGGGCACGTTCTGCATGGAGCACTGGGTGTTATGAACAAACAATGAATCATGGAACACTGCATCAAAAACTAATGATGTAATATATGGTGATTAACATAACAATAAAAAAATTTAAAAAAAAAGAATCTATATCAATAGCAAGAAGACAAATCACTCTATAAAAATAGACAAAATTTTAACAGACATTTGGCAACAGATATATGGATACCCAAAAGCCATGTGAAAAGATGTTCAACATAATTTAGTCATAAGGGAAATGCCATTTAAAACCACAATGAGATACCACTGCACCTCTATATAATGATTACAATCAGAAGGCCTGATAATAGTCTAGGATGTCAAGCAATTGGAACTCTCATGCATTGCTGGTGGGAATGCAAAAGGTATCATCACTTTGGAAACAGTTTGACAGTGTATTTGTTTCCTGTTACTGATGTAACAAATTATCACAAACTTAATGGCTTAAAAAAATACAAATTTACTATCTCATGGTTAAGGAGATCATAAGTCTATGGGTCTCACTGGACTAAAATCAAGATTCTGGCAGAGCTGCATCTCTTTAGAGACACTAGGGGAGGACACTGCCTTGCCTTTCTGGCTGCTAGAGGTTGCCTACACAACCAGGTTCCTGGTTTGCATCATTCTGACCTCTGCTTCTGTCATCACATCTATTTGACTCTGACCCTCTTGCCTCCCTCTTATAAAGGACACTTGTGATCATATTGGGCTTATCTGGTTAACCCAGAATAATCTCTCCACCTCAATCATTAATTCAATCACACCTGTGAAATCTCTTATGCCATCTGAAGTCATGTATTCACAGGTTCTGGGGATTAGGACATGAACATCGTTGGGAGGGCATTTCTTACAATTTGACTCCTAGGTATATACCCCAAAATGAATTAAAACACATATCCACAAAAAACCTGCATGCATAACTGTTTTATTTGTAATAGCCAACACTGGTAGCAATCAACACTGATCCATCAAAGGTGAATATATAAGCAAATATTGGTACATCCATATAATGCAATATACTTCAGTAATAAAATAAGCAAAAAACTCTGATATGCATAATCTGGATAGGGCTTAAAACTATCATGCTGAGTGAAAGCAGACAGACAGGAATAAAAGAGAGAGATTCTGTATAATTCCATTTAAAGTAATTTCCAGAAAATGCAAACTCATCTGTAGTGACCAAAAAAAAAAAAATAAGTGGTTACCTGGGGTCAGGGGTAGAGGGTGATACACTGCCAGAGGCACAAAGGAATGCCTTAGGATGATAATATTGTGCATCTTGACTGTTGTTATGGTTACACAGGTGTATGCTTGTCAAAATTCAACAAATTACATACTTAAAATAGGTGCATTCATTGCGTGCAAAATTTTTCTTAATAAAATTATACACAACTAATGAATCATTGAACACTACATCAAAAACTAATGATGTACTATATTTTGGCTAACTGAACATAATAAAAATAAAATTAAAAAATTAAAAAAGGCTTGCTGACTGTGAGAGAATTTATTTTTCCTCAGAGATGAGATGGGAGAAACAGACAACCACTCTTTGGGGTAGGGTTCTCAAAAAAGATCCTTTCACTTGCCGCTCCCCATGCTAAGGCCTGGGATATCTGGAGCCACCTACAGCCTAGGTAACCTTGTGGCAGAATCCCACATCTGCAGCTTTCTTCCCAACAATGGATTAAAGAAATGCCAAATGTCTTATCCAGTGTGGGTTGAAGCAGTGGATAGCAATGGAGGAAAGAGTTGGCCATGTGGAAGGGCAAAGAATCTATGTACTCCAGCTCTGTTTGAGTGAAGTGGCTTGGAGTTCCTGATCCCCAGCAGGGGACCCAGGAGGGAAGAGAGAGGTAAGGAACATGAAAGATGCTGGCAGTTGAGGCCATGATGGGGCTGTGGACACTGACAGTGCATGAGAGTGAGAATAGATGCCAATTACTGCAAAGAAGAGACAGAAGGAAGACACCTGGTTAAGTGTGAGGAGAGGACTACCTATGACCAGCTCCAGAAAACTCCTCCTCCTCCAGGGCTAGGATGGCAAACCTTAAATCTCTTGAGTTCAAATTCTAAAATGATTGGATTACCTGGAAGGAGCTATATTAGGTTGTCTGCTACCTTGTAGTCTAACAGCTTAAGATAGCACTTACTTTTTAGAATAGAAAAAATAAGTTATATTATTAGAAGCATAAGTTTTATGACTTGAAATTCAGAGCATTTATACCCCAAATTTATAGAGAGTTAGCCAGTCCAGAAATTCAGGGGACAATATAAAAAATATAAGCAAAAACAATTGTAAGCACTCAGAAGAATATGAATAAATTGTATGACAGCAAGTTACTGTGCATAAGCCATGTAAAGTTAGTTTGTATAACTAACAAGTCAACAAGTTTGACTGAATGACAAGGTAACATATGTGTGGTCAGAATACAGATAATTGATTAGTGTTTTCCTGATTTTATAAATCAAAGTACTGCAACAACAAAAAAGGAAATATTTGTGTTAAGTATTTGATTACATAGAAAATGTTAAAAACTTCTGCCATCAATGATAGGTGGATTCATTAATTGTTCACACAACAAATATGCATGTACCTGTTACATGCCAAGGACTGGAAGATGTAAGCAAATGAATAAAAGCATGTTCTCAGTAAAGCAAAATCTGCAAAAGTAAACAGAAGAAAGGGAGTGAGGAGAGTAGTAGTTCATCCAAAATTAGAGAATTAATGAGTCACATTTCCTGAAATACAGGGCATTTTTTACCTATTAGGCAAGGATAACATTGCTGACTCCTCATTTGTTCTTCCTCTTTGCTGTTTCAATGGTTTTGAAGGCTAATTCTGATTCAGTCTACAGCCACTTCAAAACAATACTTTCAGACAAATTCTCACTCAGGTTGTGCTTTTATGTAGTCATTAATTATCACACACTGTGCTGATTTAGAAACTGGCTGCATAAAGACAGAAGAGAAGAAATCAGCTCAGTTAAATGAAGACTTTCAAGGAAACTTTAAGAGCTTTGAAATTCTGAAATACTTTCCTGGGGAAGAGTTGCCGATTAAGGAAAAGGAAAGCAAAATATTTGCTGTGTCCTTTAGCTATTTTCTTGAAACATCCTGACACAAGCACAATAGGTTCCAAGCTGCTTCTCAGTACTGTGGTAAGCCAGCAGGGGAAAGAGAAAGAAAGGCCCTC
Organism: Callorhinus ursinus; assembly: GCF_003265705.2. Classification (NCBI taxonomy): domain Eukaryota; kingdom Metazoa; phylum Chordata; class Mammalia; order Carnivora; family Otariidae; genus Callorhinus; species Callorhinus ursinus. The sequence goes on from NW_027397072.1 coordinate 86,714,291, forward strand.
AATATTTGTTTGTAATTCCTGAGAATGACATTTACCTGTTTAAACATAAAAGGAAGTCTTTTCACGGCATCTGTTTATGCTATGGCTAGTGTATAAACACAATTAATTAAGCATCAGCTTTTATACTACTATGCAGTGATTTACAAACCTACATTCAATCCATTTGAAATACAGAATCAAATGGTGTGGTGTGCAGTTTCTCAGATGGTACCAACCATCCTACTGATTACGACTGCCTTGTATAATCCCCTATCTTGAGTACCTTGTTTTTAACTCATACTCTCAGTTTTGAGGAGACATTTCTTCCATGACCAGATTACAAGAGTGACCTCCATCTTGCTAGCAGACTCTCTCTCCCTTGTTGGTTTTGATGAAACAAGTCGCCATGTTTGGGAGGTCCAAGTGACTAGTAACTTAGGGTGACTTCAGGCCAACAGCCCAGAAGGAATTGAGATGCTAGATCAAACAGCATAAAAGCAACTGGATGCTGCCAGCAATCATGTAAGTGAGCTTGGAAATGGATCCTTGTCCTGCTGAGCCTTCATGAAAGACCCCAGCCCTGACCATCATCTTGATAGCGGCTTGCAGCCTTCTGAGAGATCCTAAAGCGGAGAACTCAACTGAGCTACACTTGGATTTCTGACCCACAGGAATGGTGAGACAGTGGGTGTATGTTTTTTTGTTTTTATTTTTTTATGAAGTAGGCTCCACGCCCAACCTGGGGCTTGAACTCATGAGCCTGAGATCAAGAGTCATGTGTTCTACTGACTGAGGCAGCCATGTGCCCCGCGTGTATGTTGTTTTTAAGCCATTAAGTTTGTGGTGATCTGTTACAGCAATAGATAACTAATACAATGGCAACTATGGCAACAAAACAGGTTATTTACTTCTATTTATTTTTACTATAGTTCATATTAGGAAAGTCAATATGTTTATGCAAAAATATAGAGTTAACAGCATTATCGTTCCTTAGCAAATAACCCATTGTATCTAATTACATTTACATTTCACTAATTACTTATCTTCTGGGACCTGAAATGGGTTACTATTCCAAATTAGAGTTAGTCAGTGTGAAACAATCCAGAAAGAAAGAATAAAATTATGAAGAGAACATTTTCACCCAAATATAATAACCAAATATGACAGGCTGACAAAAAATAAGTTGTAGGTAATGCAAAGGTAGAAGAAACATTGTAGATGATCAGGTGCAGTTCCCAATAAAAAACTGAGCCCCAGAGAACCTATTTTGTGTGCCCACAGGCTAAACATGTTTTTTTTCACATTTTTAAAAGTGTGTAAACAAAAAAGAATATGTGATAGAGTGGCCTATAAAACAAAATAAATACTTTTTGGACTTTTACAGGAAAGGGGTGCCTACTCTTGGCCCATCATGATATGAGTTTGAGTTACTCCAGTGTTTACATTTTCAAAACTTAGAAATTGTACACCTAAGAGCTTGGCATTTCATTTTATATATATTTTACATCAAAAAGAAATCAAAAACTCAAATGTTAGACTCCAGTCAATAATAATATGGATGTTGAAAGAAATACTTAGGAAAATGTTATTAATGTGTGCAATTTACTTTGAAATGCTTCAAAAATAAGACATTTATGGATGGACAGAGGAACAAATAAATATACAAATATATAATAAAGTGATTACATTAAAATGTTAATAGTAGAATCTAGGTGATCAGCATATGCATCTTCACTGCAAAATTCTTCTAACTTTATTGTAGATGTCTGAAAATTTTGAGAATAAAATGTTAGGAAAACAATAAAGCTGTACATGGCGCTGACTATCAAGAACTCTATTTAGTGGGTATGAATTATATAGATACAACAAATCCCCAAAACAGGTTCAAAGTTGGTTATAATTTCATGTCTTTAACTCAATTTAGGTTTTGACTCTAGGTCCCAGCCTAGACAGACTACTTAATCAACTTTGGGTTTATTTTCATTAACAATCCAGGGGTCCCTCCATTAATTCAAGCTTATAGTTTAGATATTTGCCTGTTTAAAAAAAAAAGGAAGGAAGGAAGGAGAGAGAGAGGAGAAAGAAAGGAAAAGAAAAAAAAAAAAGATAAAGAGAAATCTCCCGTTTATCCGTTCCTTCCTGGATAACCTCTAAACCCCTTGAGTTGGATTGTTGACATGACCCCATCCCATCCAAACTATGGAGATGTGGTCTGCTCTCCTGTGTGGGTACCCTGCAGGACTCCCCGCTTCAACATCCTCCAGGCCAGACTCCTTCTATCAGGTCTTGCCAGGCTGTCCAACCCCCACCGCCCCCACCTCATTTCCCTGGCACCGCTTGTACTTCAAGTTGCAGTAGGTTTTTCTCCTGCATCCCTGAATGGCAGTTCACATCACAGATTTTCTCATGTTCCTATCCAGTGACCTCCTAAGACACTTCTCTCTTCGCTGACTCCAGGGTCCTGCTGAGGCCCCATGGTGATTTCTAGTTCTTCTCCCATTCCAACAAGGAGCTGGGGCAGGCTTGGGGCCTTTGGCTCCTGCTCTTACCTTGGTGGCATGGGGTATTGCATTTGTGAACCTGCTGCCTTCAAAGTGGATTACAAGTCCCCTGTACACCTACATTCTCCAGAATACCAAGGAGTATTCTACGTTGCTGCTGATCTTTCTCATCTCAAGATACAGGCATAAGAGGGGAATACCTGGCCCCTACTGCATCCAACTCTATTCTTCTCCCCATGGTGTGCCTCACTAGCGGTACAAGTGGCCCTGGAACCATTCTGGGATTTGGGGTAAGGTGGTGTAATCCTGGAGGTGGTAGTCACCACAGCAAGTTCATGATCCCCAGATCCCTGCTTGTGGCAGAGGTAGAGGCTCAACTGGCAAGGCCGTTTTGGGATATTTTTCTAGTAGTAAATTTTGGGGGCCTCAGTCTGGAACCCTATGCCTTCACCATTTCAACTATTTCACAAGCATTTAATTTATATATTAAATCTCTTTCTGCCTACATACTATTTTATCCATCAGCGGTCTTCAAACATCCCCATCCTATTCGTCTCATAATAGGGTCTCTCATTAAATATTTGGTGACTGATATGTAGCTATATATATCAAAGATGTTCTACCCTTCTCTGAATTATTTCTTGAGAACTTTTTTCAATATTTCAATAAAGAAACAAAAGTATTAGAATAAATATGATAATCATATCTGGTGATAGCCAGAATAATTACTCTTATTACCTAAATAAAACTGATGGCAGTAAAAGACTAGCCTTATTCTCCAGGAGATCATTGGGAGCTATGTATTCATGAAATCAGTGCAGCACATTGGTCATTTTGGAAACACATCTTAATAGTTCTTCATGAACTCATTTCTATCAAAAGTTAAAGCCCTACATTTCCTGCTGTATATGCACTGGAATATGTCAACTATTTGAATACAAATATTGTTCAGTTTATTAGATTTTTTTTAAGAAGCAAAAAGCTATCTATACAATTTTTACTTGTTAATCTAAGTATATAAACCTATGAGAGATGGCAAATAAACCCCCATTGGGACAAGCATTAAGTTCTCCTGGTGTAGGCAAAGGAAAGAATATAAAAACCTCAAACAACATGCCTATGGAAGCAAAGTGTATACAGAAGCCACAAAGACAGGTGGTCTTTCCTCTAAGTTCCACTCCAATCCAATCTTGTATTAGTTTCTCAGGCCAGGAAACAGCTGCTCAATCACATGGCTGTATGACCACAGGCATTGGCCTTTAATCTCCTTAGGTTAACTGTATTTCAGTAAAAAGAAAATAAGATTTGAGCAATAGACCAAGCTACCCAGGGGAAACTCTGAGATAACATTAATTAGAAGTATTGAAATAAGGCAAGTGCTCTTTGATGCAAAGTTTGGGCAGAAGGAGACAAGGTAAGCTTCTGTGTGGAAGAGATAACTGAAGACTAAGCCAATGTTTGGAATGTAATGTCCATTGCAGTAGACTGGTTAGTAACTATTGTTTACTTTAAAGTCTGAACACAAACTTTTGCTGGATAGAAACTTTTTCAAATGGGACAGGGTCAGAAGTCCTGGAAAATATCTAACGTTTAACATCTGTTCCCAATTCAACAAATACAAAATGTCACTCTTCCCCCATCGACATACTCTCTCATCCTGCACTGCTCTATCTCTTGAGAAATGGAAACTGGACCCCTCCATGTACCTTTTTTAGTTTGTATCAACTCTACAGTTCTGATAAACAGACCCAAAATGCAAATGGCTTAAATTCAATCAAATTTTATTTCTCATGTACCTAACACTGACAGGCTGCTGACTCTGGTAGGCAACTTGTTCTCCTCCATGCATTCAGGCTATGCCAAGATAATGGCTATACTTCTGGTCCTCTGCATTCAGCTAGCAGAAGGGAAAAGAGAACCTGGGGAAGGGTCTCCTGTCCTTTCTAAGTCCCATCCATAATGAATGCTCTTTGATATGCTGGGCAAAACCAGTTTTCCCAGTTCGGGTTCTCCCAGAGTCATTTTTTGTTTTGTTCTGGTTTTTAATAAGACCCCCCTTTTAGTGAAAATAATATTACTGTTTAACATTTTCAGAAAAAAAAGACCAATAACAATAATTTAAAATATTCACAGGGATACACCTTAGTTTTCTCAGCAAGTAAACAAAGACTTGCAGGTTATGTGATGCTTTCACAATCAGTCAAGCTAGAGCAAGCCTAGTGTAGCATTTCTTTTATTTATAAAAGTGAAAAAAAAATTCATTTATACTCATGCACCTGCATACAATTCCTCTATTTTTAATATTTTTCCTTGGGTGAGGTACTTTGTTCTAATTTATGAATAAATATTGGTACATTATTAACTAAAGTCTACAGTTTACATTGGGGTTCACTCTTTGTGTTTTATGTTCTGTGGGTTTTGACAAATGCATAATAATCATGAATCTGTCATTACAGTTATCATACAGAATAATTTTCCTGTCCCAAAAATACCCTGCACTCTATTTATATATTCCTCCTGCCTCCTTCCCCAAACCCTGGCAAACACTGAACTTTTTATTGTCTTTATAGTTTTGTCTTTTCCAGATGTCATATAGTTGGTATGTAGTATGTAGCCTTCCAGTTTTTGCCAATTATGAATAAAGCTGCAATAAATATTCAAGTTCAGAACAGATGTGTGTGCACAAAAGTTTTTGATTCATTTGATTAAATACTGAGAAAAACCATTGCAGGATTATATACTAAGAAGAGTATGTTTACTTTTGTAAGAAATCACCAGTATTTTCCAAAGTCGCTGTACCCTTTTACATTCTCTGAAACAGTGAATGAGAGTTCCTGTAGTTCCACAACTTTGTAAGCTTTTGGTAGTGTCCATTTTTTTTTCAAACTATATTACAGAGTTATAGTAATCAAAGCAGTATTGTTTTGGCAAAAACAAAAACAAAAACAAAAACAAAAAACAGACAGAAGGTCAATGGAACAGAATAGAAAGCCCAGAAATAAACCCACATATATATGTCAATTAATTTATAACAGAGGAGACAAGAATATATAATGAAGAAGGGACAGATTCTTTTTTTTATTATGTTATGTTAGTCATCATACAGTACATCATTAGTTTTTGATGTAGTGTTCCATGATTAATTGTTTGCCTGTAACACCCAGTGCTCCATGAAATACGTGCCCTCCTTAATACCCATCACGGGGCTAACCCATCCCCCCAGTCCCTTCCCCTCTAAAACCCTCAGTTTGTTTCTCAGAGTCCATAGTCTCCATGTTTCCTCTCCCCCTCCAATTTCCCCCCCTTCATTTTTCCCTTTCCTTCTCCTAATGTCCTCCATGCTATTCCTTATGTTCCACAAATAAGTGAACCATATGATAATTGACTTTCTCTACTCGACTTATTTCACTTAGCATAGTCTAATCCAGTCCCATCCATGTTGATGCAAAAGTTGGGTATTCATCCTTTCTGAAGGAACAGATTCTTTAATAAATGGTGTTTGAAAAACTGGACAGCCACATGCAAAAAATAAAACTAGACTATTATCACATACCATGCACAAAAATTACCTCAAAATGGATTAAAGACTTGAATGTAAGACCTGAAACCATTAGATTCCCAGAAGAAAACACAGGCAGTAAGCTCCTTGACATTAGTCTTGGCAATGAATTTTTATTTTTTTAATTTTTTATTGTTATGTTAATCACCATACATTACATCATTAGGTCTTGATATAGTGTTCCATGATTCATTGTTTGTGCATAACACCCAGTGCTCCACGCAGTACGTGCCCTCCTTAATACCCATCACCAGGCTAACCAATCCCCCCACCACCATCCCCTCTAGAACCCTCAGTTTGTTTTTCAGAGTCCATAGTCTCTCATGGTTTGTCTCCCCCTCTGACTTACTCCCCTTCATTCTTCCCCTGCTATCTTCTTCTTTTTATTTTTTCTTAATATATCTTGCATTATTTGTTTCAGAAGTACAGATCTGTGATTAAACAGTCTTGCACAATTCACAGCACTCACCATAGCACATACCCCACCCAATGTCTATCATCCAGCCACCCCATCCCTCCCACCCCCCACCACTCCAGCAAACCTCAGTTTGTTTCCTGAGATTAAGAATTCCTCATATCAGTGAGGTCATATGATACATGTCTTTCTCTGATTGACTTATTTCACTCAGCATAACACCCTCCAGTTCCATCCACGTCGTTGCAAATGGCAAGATCTCATTCCTTTTGATGGCTGCATAATATTCCATTGTGTATATATACCACTTCTTCTTTATCCATTCATCTGTCAATGGACATGTTGGCTCTTTCCACAGTTTGGCCATTGTGGACATTGCTGCTATAAACATTGGGGTGCACGTACCCCTACGGATTCCTACATTTGTATCTTTAGGGTAAATACCCAGTAGTGCAATTGCTGGATCATATGGTAGCTCTATTTTCAACTGTTTAAGGAACCTCCATACTGTTTTCCAGAGTGGTTGCACCAGCGTGCATTCCCACCAACAGTGTAGGAGGGTGTTCCCCTTTCTCCACATCTCCGCCAGCATCTGTCGTTTCCTGACTTGTTAATTTTAGCGATTCTGACTGGTGTGAGGTGGTATCTCATGTAGGTTTTGATTTGGATTTCCCTGATGCCGAGCGATGTTGAGCAATTTTTCATGTGTCTGTTGGCCATTTGCATGTCTTCTTTGGAAAAATGTCTGTTCATATCTTCTGCCCATTTCTTGATTGGATCATTTCTTCTTTGGGTGTTGAGTTTGATAAGTTCTTTATAGATTTTGGATACTAGCCCTTTATCTGATATGTCATTTGCAAATATGTTCTCCCATTCTGTCGGTTGTCTTTTGGTTTTGTGGGCTGTTTCTTTTGCTGTGCAAAAACTTTTTATCTTGATGAAATCCCAATAGTTCATTTTTGCCCTTCCTTCCCTTGCTTTTGGCGATGTTTCTAGGAAGAAGTTGCTGCAGCTGAGGTCGAAGAGGTTGCTACCTGTGTTCTCCTTTAGGATTTTGATGGACTCCTGTCTCACGTTTGGACTTTCAACCACTTGGAGTCTATTTTTGTGTGTGGTGTGAGGAAATGGTCCGGTTTCATTCTTCTGCATGTGGCTGTCCAATTTTCCCAACACCATGTGTTAAAGAGACTGTCCTTTTCCATTGCACATTCTTTCCTGCTTTGTCAAAGATGAGTTGACCATAGAGTTGGGGGTCTATTTCTGGGCTCTCGATTCTGTTCCATTGATCAATGTGTCTGTTTTTGTGCCAGTACCATACTGTCTTAATGATGACAGCTTTGTAATAGAGCTGGAAGTCTGGAATTGTGATGCAGCCAGCTTTGCTTTTCTTTTTCAATATTCCTCTACCTATTCGGGGTCTCTTCTGGTTCCATACAAATTTTAGGATTATTTGTTCCATTTCTTTGAAAAAAGTGGATGGTATTTTGATGGGGATTGCATTGAATGTGTAGATTGCTCTAGGTAGCATTGACATCTTCACAATGTTTGTTCTTCCAATCCATGAGCATGGAACGTTTTAACATTTCTTTGTGTCTTCTTCAATTTCTTTCATGAGTATTTTATAGTTTTCTGAGTACAGATTCTTTGCCTTTTTGGTTCGATTTATTCCTGGGTATCTTATGGTTTTGGGTGCAATTGTAAATGGGACCAGCTCCTTGATTTCTCTCTCATTGTCTTGTTTTGGTGTATAGGAATGTCACTGCTTTCTATGCATTGATTTTATACCCTGCTACTTTACTGTATTCCTGTATGAGTTCTAGCAGTTTTGGGGTGGAGTCTTTTGGGTTTTCCACATACAGTATCATATCATCTGCCAAGAGTGAGAGTTTGACTTCCTCTTTGCTGATTTGGATGCCTTTGATTTCTTTTTGTTGTCTGATTGCTTTGGCTAGGACTTCTAATACTATGTTGAATAGCAGTGGTGATAGTGGACATCCCTGCCGTTTTCCTGACATTAGGGGAAAAGCTCTCGGCTTTTCCCTATTGAGAATGATATTGGCTGTGGGTTTTTCATAGATGGCTTTTATGATATTGAGGTATGTACCCTCTATCCCTATACTCTGAAGAGTTTTGATCAAGAAAGGATGCTGTACTTTGTCAAATGCTTTTTCTGCATCTATCGAGAGGATCATATGGTTCTTGTTCTTTCTTTTGTTAATGTATTGTATCACATTGATTAATTTGCGGATGTTGAACCAGCCTTGCATCCCAGGGATAAATCCCACTTGGTCATGGTGAATAATCCTTTTAATGTACTGCTGGATCCTATTGGCTAGAATTTTGGTGAGAATTTTTGCATCCATGTTCATCAAGGATATTGGTCTCTAATTCTCCTTTTTGATGGGGTCTTTGTCTGGTTTGGGGATCAAGGTAATGGTGGCCTCATGAAATGAGTTTGGAAGTTTTCCTTACATTTCTATTTTTTGGAACAGTTTCAGGAGAATAGGTATTAATTCTTCTTGAAATGTCTGATAGAATTCTCCTGGGAAGCCATCTGGCCCTGCGCTTTTGTTTCTTGGGAGATTTTTGATGACTGCTTCAATTTCCTTAGTGGTTATAGGTCTGTTCAGGTTTTCTATTTCTTCCTGGTTCAATTTTGGTAGTTGATACATCTCTAGGAATGCACCCATTTCTTCCAGGTTATCTAATTTGCTGGCATAGAGTTGCTCATAATATGTTCTTAGAATTGTTTGTATTTCTTTGATGTTGGTTGTGATCTCTCCTCTTTCATTCATAATTTTGTTGATTTGGGTCATTTCTCCTTCTTTTTGATAAGTTTGGCCAGGGGTTTATCAATCTTGTTAATTCTTTGAAAGAACCAGCTCCTAGTTTCGTTGATCTGTTCTACTGTTCTTTTGGTTTCTAGTTCATTGATTTCTGCTCTTATCTTTATTATTTCTCTTCTCCTGCTGGGTTTAGGCTTTATTTGCTGTTCTTTCTCCAGCTCCTTTAGATGTAGGGTTAGGTTGTATATTTGAGACCTTTCTTGTTTCTTGAGAAAGGCTTGTATTACTATATACTTTCCTCTCAGGACTGCCTTTGCTCTATCCCAAAGATTTTGAACAGTTGTGTTTTCATTTTCATTCATTTCCATTAATTTTTTAATTCTTCTTTAATTTCCTGGTTGTCCCATTCATTCCTTAGTATGATGCTCTTTAGCCTCCATGTATTTGAGTTCTTTCTGACTTTCCTCTTGTGATTGGGTTCTAGTTTCAAAGCATTGTGGTCTGAAAATATGCAGGGAATAATCCCAAACTTTTGGTACTGGTTGAGACCTGATTTGTGACTTAGGATGTAATCAATTCTGGAGAATGTTCCATGGGCACTAGAGAAGAATGTGTATTCCGTTGCTTTGGGATGGAATGTTCTGAATATGTCTGTGAAGTCCATTTGGTCCAGTGTGTCATTTAAAGTCTTTATTTCCTTGTTGATCTTTTGCTTAGATGATTTGTCCATTTCAGTCAGGGGGTTGTTAAAGACCCCACTATTATTGTATTGCTGTCAATGTGTTTCTTCGCTTTTGTTATTAATTGCCTTATATAATTGGCTGCTCCCATGTTAGGGGCATAGATATTTACAATTGTTAGATCTTCTTGTTGGATAGACCCTTTAAGTAGGATGGAGTGTCTTTCCTCATCTCTTATTACAGTCTTTGGTTTAAAATGTAATTTGTCTGATATAAGGATTGCCACCCCATCTTTCTTCTGGTGTCCATTAGCATGGTAAATGGTTTTCCACCCTCTCACTTTCAATCTGGGGGTGTCTTTGGGTCTAAAATGAGTCTCTTACAGACAGCATATTGATGGGTCTTGTTTTTTAATCTAATCTGATACCCTGTGTCTTTTGATTGGGGCATTTAGCCCATTTACATTCAGGGTAACTATTGAAAGGTATGAATTTAGTGCCATTGTATTGCCTGTAAGGTGACTGTTACTATATATTGTCTCTGTTCCTTTCTGATCTGTGCTGCTTTTAGTCTCTCTCTTTGCTTAGAGGACCCCTTTCAATATTTCTTGGAGGGCTGGTTTCGTGTTTGCAAATTCCTTTAATTTTTGTTTGTCCTGGAAGCTTTTTACCTCTCCTTCTATTTTCAATGAGAGCCTAGCTGGATATAGTATTCTTGGCTGCATATTTTCTCATTTAATGATCTGAATATATATATCATGCCAGTCCTTTCTGGCCTGCCAGGTATCTGTGGATGGGTCTGTTGCCAATCTAATATTTCTACTATTGTAGGTTACATATCTCTTCTCCCGAGCTGCTTTCAGGATTTTCTCTTTGTCTCTGAGACTCGTAAGTTTTACTTTTAGATGTCGGGGTGTTGACCTATTTTTATTGATTTTGAGAGGGGTTCTCTGTGCCTCCTGGATTTTGATGCCTGTTTCCCTCCTCACATTAGGGAAGTTCTCTGCTATTATTTGCTCCAATATACTTTCTGCCCCCCTCTCTCTCTTTCTTCTTCTTCTGGGATCCCAATTATTCTAATGTTGTTTCATCTTATCGTTATCGCTGAACTCTCGAATCTGCCCTCGTGATCCTGTAGTTGTTTCTCTCTCTTTTTCTCAGCCTCTTTACTTTCCATCATTTGGTCTTCTATATCGCTGATTCTCTCTTTTGCCTCATTTATCCTAGCAGTTAGTGCCCCCATTTTTGATTGCACCTCATTAATAGCCTTTTTGATTTCGGCTTGGTTAGATTTTAGTTCTTTTATTTCTCCAGAAAGCGTTTCTCTAATAACGTCCACGCTTTTTTCAAGCCCAGCTAGTGTCTTTAAAGTCATGATTCTGAACTCTAGGTCCGACATTGTACTAATATCCGTATTCAGTAGGTCCCTGGCTGATGGTACTATCTCTTGTTCTTTTTGCTGAGGTGATTTTTTTCGTCTTTTCATTTTGTCCAGAGGAAAATAGATGAATGAGAGAACAAAATGTTAACAGGTTAACAACGTCCCCAGCAAATATACTCTATATAAATCAGAAAAGACCTGATACCAGGGGAAAAGAAAGGGAAAGAAAGAAAAAAGAAAGAGAAAAGAAAGAAAGAAAAAAAAACAAAAAGAAAAAGATTAAAAACAAAAACAGAACAATACAAAAAAAAAACAAATATGATCAGGCTAGTGCATAGATCAGTGCACACACTAGATTTTGGGTGTATTTTGGTCTGTTAGAAAAAAGTGCCTCCTAAAATTTTAAAGGAAGAAAAACTTATATATATACAAAATAAGGGTTGATACAATGAAAGGATGGAAGATGACTGTAAAGATTAAAATTATAAAAGATTTTATAAAAGGAATTGATACGATAAGAAGTTGTTTGAAAAAAGAAAGAAGATTTAAAAAAAAAAA